>NC_087219.1:5334617-5439617 GCF_015104395.2 Macrobrachium nipponense | reverse complement strand
CCTCATTCCATCAAGCACGATTTGCAGCAATTCTATGTCCTGGCCATGACTATTGTCATTCCCCTTGAAAAATCCTCTCATTCATGTCTACTTCTGGTCAGTCTGCATGCAGACAGACTCAGAGTGGAGAGGTTGTTAAGGTCTATTTATAATAGATGATGACAGAATATCCAGACTTTCTTGGAAAAGACTTCCAAAACATGCTGTGAGAAGAACGTGACCTCTGTGAATCCAATCTCTCTAAGACCAAAATGAGGCATAAAGTATCATTCTCTCTTCCTTTGACGCCCATTTATCTTAATATCTGTTAAGAATGTATAAATCTAGGGGGAAAAAAGACTAAAGTTTATTCCCCTTTTAAACTAAAAATGGCATATATTGCTACCTTTCTTGGTTCGAGAATAAGGAAGCAGTATAGAGGCAGCCTGTTCGTCTTCCACCTTGCGAAGAGATCTATGACGAAGACATCTCGCAGGTTTCCACAACTCTCTTTCCAACTAAGATTAGATATAAGTCAATAGTTATATTGTCGATCGAGAAGGTTCTCACGGACGTGCAACCTCGTGCAGCGAACCTCTTAAGGATCGTTACGTTCCGTATCTGTGTTCGAAACAGATTCTCTCTTGTTAACGCGAACAGAGGCGAAAAAAGAGATTCTCAATACTTCTTGAAATATGAGAGAGCTGTGGAATTGGCTTAATTGATTTAAATCATTTCGTCCCTCCTTGGGATCGAGCCCCCTTCAAGATAAGACGGGGAACGAAATGAGGAACGAACCATGCCGTTACCGAGCCTGCTGTCAGAGAGGCTACTGAACCCTTCGATTAATAACTCACTATATCGAAAAGTTAGCAAGTCCATTATTTTGCTTCTGTAAGCATGAGAGCATCAAATAATATATACTATAGCTCTACTGCGTTAAAATCATATTGTTCTCTCATTCGTATAATCCTGTTACATTGCGGTAAACATTACCGCAAGGTTACAAGGGATCTTTTTGTTGAAAACTCCTTAGCAAAACGAATACCATGCTATTCATGTTTGGCTATAAATCCCCTCAATTCGAGGCAAAGTCCATGATTGTAGGGGGAAGATACGGTTAACCATTTGATCCCGTAGGAGAGAGAGATGTAACCAACTACTCATGACCGAGAACTCGATGGTACTGTATTGGCTTACAATGACAGCCGTCTCGTTCGCTGCCTCGCTGCATTCTTCCTGAGTTGCCAGTTACTCCATTCAATGAAGGAATATAATAATATTATTCTCGAGCCAAAGGAAGCTCTCAATAATGCATATTTAAGCCAAACAACCTTTGTTAAATATCGAAGCTGAGTAGGTATTGTCGTAACAAACCTTTTAAGCGAAGTCCTTACTAGGAAATTCCTGTAAGGATATAGATAATTCCGTAGCGAACCACAAAGGTAACTATGGTATGCGTATATGACTAGTCATTCAGTAGTCGTATACACTAAATCTTCTTACTACATTCTTTCCTCTCCAATGCAGAGAGAATGGAAATCTTACTCTTTTCGTTCTTTTCGTCAATAAACCCGAATTAGTATTAGTCGAAAGAGATCGCAAATGAAAACCGAGGATCGAAGAGAATCTCTCAAGCTTTTATTCTCTTGGAGATAAGGCTGTATTCTACGCCTCTTTATCTGGAAGAGCCTCTAATCAATGAATGAGAGCTCGTACGAATCTTGTTCAATTTCCAAACGATTGCCACTCTTTCTCTAAATGGTTGGTTGCATTATTTTAGAAGGAGGATGATTTTAATATCCACTTACTAGTAATGAACGAATTCTCTCAATAAAAAAGGTCGCTAAGGTCTTATAAACTGAGAGACCTGCCCCCTTATTGGCTTCCAATTCCGATATATCTTCCATTTCCTGTCCATCAAGTTGGGAGAAGAATGAGCAACCGGAGGAGAACGCCTCCTTTCGTAAGGTGAAGGGCTTTTAGCAGTACCGACTCTTAACCTGACAAGGACTACGGCCGCCTGTGCGACATCTTGAGTCCCCGCCAGGAGAAAGCCGATCTTGCTCTTTGCCTTTACTTGCATTAAGACTATCCTGATAAGGACAACGGCCGCCTGTGCGACAACTAACGTCCCTGTCAGGAGAAAGTCTTTAATGCTTAAAACCTCTCACAGAACCAGCCACATCCTGACAAGGGCTACGGCCGCCTGTGCGACATCTAAAGACCCTGTCAAGAAAAAAACTGATCCTGCGAAAAGTCCCAAAGAGGAGCCTCCTGGTCCACTTCTAACTCCATGTCCAATGAAGGAGATCCTGGCTCCTGGCGCCTGGTTGAAGCCCGACGCCTGGTTGACACTTGGTGGCTGGTAGGCGCTTCAGGCGCCAGGTGCTCCGAATGCGCCTCAGGTGCCAGGCGCCTGGAATGAGCCTCAGGCGCCAGGAGTGCGCCTCAGGCGCCAGGCACCTGGAAGGAGGCTCAGGCGTCAGGCGCTTGGAAGGAGGCTCAGGAGCCAGACGCCAGGCAGGAGTCTAAGGCGCTTTTCTGTATTTACTAATAGGATCCTCTCGCCTTGCCGACAGGCGCCTCGTCCGAGCTGTCAAAGACTTCTATCAGACGGGATTTCTTAACGGGAAGGAAGTGATCCTTTCTCCTGGGAGGATCCTTCTTCAAAACTCCCACTAACGAAGATATCTGTTATTGCATTTCTCTTAGGATCTTCGTAGCGGCGTCTTCTTTCTCCGTATCCGATCTAGGGGAAGGAGGATTTGATGAATAAATCTCTTTCTTCTTCTTCTCCGGTGGATAGTCCTCCGGAAAACTTTCCGGGCTAGAATCCCAAGCTGACGATTTCCACGATCTTTTAGAAGGTCTCGATAGCTTGTCAGAACTCCACCCTTTTTTTCGATGAAAAACACTGTTTTAGGATGCCTTTCAACGGCTATCCTTGGCAGTCTGGGACGCTACTACAGAACCTGCCGAGGGGACGCCCGACCAGTGGGGATTCTCTGAAACCTCCGTAAGGCTTTCGACATTCCTTTTCCTCTAGGCTTGTGAGCTTGGAAGAGGTTAGGCTGAGAGCGAGACAGAGCCGATCGGACGCACCCTCCAATAAATTTTAGGACGCTCCTTTTCCCAATGGCAACACACAACTTGGCAGTCTGGGACGTTCTACAGAATCTGCCGAGGGGACGCCTGACCAGTGGGGATTCTCTGGGAAACCATCCGTTCGCGGCTTTGTTTCGACATTCCATTTCTCCTCTGGGCTTGTGAGTTTTGGAAGGAAGGGGTTCTTAGGACCTGGATGGAGCGACAGACAGAGGCCGATCTCAGACGCACCCTCCACTGCAATGGGATGGATGGATGGATTATGAAATTTAGGGACAAGCCCAAGCACTGGGACCTATAATGGTCATTCAGCGCCGTAATGGAATAAGAATAATAATCTGATAATTAATGAAATTTAATTTTTTGAACGTGATGATAATCTGCTGTGAATGAAACTTAAAACCTTATTTCATTACAAAAAAAATAAATAAATAAAATAAATAAAATAAAAATAATTTTTTTATATTAAATACAATTAAAAGTATAACTGCATACACTTGTGTGTATTAGGTGAAAGGTAAAATTGAATATTATTAAAATAAGTCAAATTTTATAGTAAATATCAATCTCTTTTAAGAACTTTACAAGATTATTGATATCAACATCATCTCCTAAAATATAAGAAAGTTGTTTCCCTGAAAGTCCGAATTTCCTGCGCAGCACCATACACTGGGCAACAACCAGAATATGCTCCAACTGTCAACAGGCAGTCACAGCGAGCACAGACTGGAGCCTCACTTCCTTCAAGTATAAAGCTGTGCGTCAATCGGGAATGACCATACGAAGTCTCGTTAAAACAATCTCGGCCCTCCTGTCTCTATGAAAAAACGAAGACTGCCAAAAATTCAAATTAGGTCTGATTGCCTTCAGCTTCTTGTTTCTGGCAAGGTTTGAGGACCATCGTCCTGCCATTTGTGGCGGATATAGCTTTCGAATAGAAGACTTCATATCAATGTATGGAACTTCATGGATATCCAGTGATCTTTTTATACATACTCTTTTTGCTGCTCTATCAGCTTTTTCATTACCCTTGATCCCTACATGGGCAGGAAGCCCCAGCAGAACGAAACAGCTTTGTGTTTGCAAGAAATTCGAAACAGCCACTCTTGAGCTTGGAGAATCAAAGGATGTGATGTATTACAAATATTAAGACTCTCCAAAACACTTTTAGAATCCGAATATATAACAATTTCTTCTTCTCGGTACGATGAACAATAGCTATGCTCTATTAATGGCAGAAAGTTCTCTGTATATACTGTAGCCGAATTTGGTAGTTTTGCAGCCTCACAAGAGTCTTCTGTAATTACGGCTAGCCCAAACTCCCTCTCTTGACTTGGAAACCGTCTGTATAAATCTTATAGCACCATCATGAGTTACATCATGTTCTAAGAATAAACTCTTTGCCATTTTATCAGAAAGGTTCTTCTTGACCATAGTTTTGTTACAAACTTTTTGCTTTAGGGATAAGCCATGGGTGGGGGGAATCTAGAGGCAAACTAACTGAGAAACATTCTGATTCTTTAGAGTATCATTATTCACTTCTTGATGTAGTCTTATCTGGAAGGGGGGGGACAGATGACCTTGGTTTAAATTTCCTGTTGTCAAGTTGGCGAATGACCTTATTGGAAGGATTTCCAGAACTGCTCTTTACGCGCATTATTAGCGCAGACCCAGTTCCTCCCGTCGTAAGTCAAGTGGCAGTTGATGGGTATCTACTACAGACTCTCAACAGGAGATGTTCGGAATGCACCAGAGCAAATTCGTAATCCCATGTTATGGACAATATTGAGGTCGTTAAGTTTGCTTTTGCACGCTGAAGAATAAATCTGACACCCATAATCTAGCTTTGATCTACAAAGTGCATCATAAAGTCTTAATAACATTTCTTGTCAGCTCCCCATTCATATCCAGAGACTACTTTCAAAAGATTAAAAGATGCTTTAATTTTACATTTAATTGTTTTACAATATGTTTGGTCCAGGTGAGTTTTGAGTCAAAAGTCATTCCCAAAATTTGACATCGGCAGCATATGGTGATAGATCCCTCGAGTTTTAAATTAGTATAACCTCTTTACGCCTGCTCCTTGAAAAGCGGATACGCAACACTCTTAATGGCTGAAAATTTAAAACCATTTAGCCTGGCCCATTTGGAGACAGAATCATATGGCTTTCTGTAAATATCGGCATGTGCAGATTCTATAGCCATCGTAGGCAGCTGCAATAAATGTCCAAATCATCCACAAACAATGAAGCTCGAACTGGGCTTGGAACTTCATCCAAGATGCTATTTATGGCGACAGCAAAGAGGGTCACACTGAGAACACTTCCTTGTGGAACACCTTCCTCTTTGTTTAAAGGGACGACAGAAAGTTCCCTACTTCTCACTTTTATTACTCTCTTCGGATAGGAAGGAATGAATGAACCGAATTAAGTTGCCCTTAATACCCATTTTCTGTAGTTGTTTTAGAATTCCATTACGCCAAGTAGTGTCATAAGCTTTCTCTAAATCAAAGAAGACCCCTATTGTCTGACACTGATTGACAAAACCCTGCTGAATTTGGTTGGAGAGTCTCATAAGTGGGTCGAGGGTAGATCTATTTTTTACGAAACCCAAATTGGAAAGGAGAGAGAAGCTTATTTGATTCTAAGTGCCATACCAAGCGATAATTTATCATTTTTTCCATTAACTTGCAACACAGCTTTGTTAGTGCTATAGGTCTATAACTTTGAACTTTGTTGGGGATCTTTATTTGGGTTTTTGAACGGGGATTATGATGGAAATTTTCCAGGATCTCGGCATAACTCCAGTATCCGCCCAAATCTTATAATGATCTTAAGAAGGTAGCGTTTGGCCTCTTCAGGTAGCTTCCTAAGCATTATATATAAAATAGTATCTTCACCAGGAGAAGTGTCATCTGTTGAAGAGAGTGCTTCATGTAGTTCTTGAAGCGAGAATCTTGCATTGTATGCCTCCCGGTTATCACCAGAAAGATTCAGATTGACCTGAGTGTTCCTGATTCTTTGGAATTCACTAGAATAGTTTTTTGGGCTAGAAATGTTGGAGAAATATTGACCCAATGACTCAGCTACATCTGAAGGGTTTGTAACTAGGTTATTTTCTACTCTCAAAGAGGGAGTTTTGGGTGGCACAAACTTCCCTGCTAGTTTTCGTACCCTTTTCCATACAAACATCGATGGTGTTTTAGAGTTAATACCATTTATATAATAAATCCAAGAGTCTTTCTTGGCACGACGGAAGTATCGGCGTTGTTTTGCCATGGCTCGCTGATATATTCTTTTAGAAGTGGATGTGCCACTTGATTTGTGTTTCTTGTAGCATCTTCTAGTAATTTTTCTTAAGGTGGCACACTTTTTGTCCCACCATGGAACTGTTGGTCTCCTTGGCTTTCCTGTCAGTTTTTGGAATAGAGGCTTCTGCACTGGCTAATACAGTGTTTGTCCAATACTCATATGCTTCAATATGGTTGTTAAAGGATTCATATGGTTATCGAGATGGATATCCTTTTATATACTTCTCCCAATCAGCTTCCAATGGCTTCCATTTCTGTGGCATTTCTGTAGGGACATTTCTGGTAAACTTTAAAAGAATGGGATAGTGATCACTGCCATTTAAAAATTCATTTACTGACCAAATAAAATCTAAAGCTATTGCAGAGGAACATATACTCAGATCAATAGCAGAGTAAGAATTAAAATATATATTATGATAAGTCATAGTACCATCATTTAAAAGCACAATATCATTATTATTAATAATGTCTTCTATAATTTTACCTTCATTATCTGAAGTATGCCCTCCCCATAACGGATTATGGGCATTAAAATCACCAAGAATAAAAAATGGCTGTGGCAGTTGATCAATTAATGATTGGATATCAGCATTTGTGAAGTTTGATCTAGGAGGTAGGTAGATGGAACACAGTAATCTGTTTGTCTAATGTGATCTTAAGAGCACAGCCTGTAAATTTGTACTGAGGGCTACAGGCAAGCATTCCAGTGATTTGCTCACGATAATAGCTGCTCCGTCATGTGCTCTATCACCACTGGAAGGGGTGGATGTGAATATCCATAATTAAGTCCAAGGATTGAACTTCTATGGCCGACCTATTGAGTTTCCTGCAGGCAAATTACTCAGGATTAGTTTCTCTATGAGGGACCCTTTAGATTTTTCAGCACGAGAACGCAATCCTTTACAGTTCCATTGTAGGATGTTGAATGAAGCCATTACAAATCCGATTTGGAAGCCTTTCTTTTTTCCTCTTTAGGTGGTCTGGAAATAGACGGTTTTTTATGACTAACCCTGTGATCTTTATTTCTCCTAGTTTGATTTTCTTTAGGAGGAGGGTGAACATCTACCGTTGTAATCTGTGCAACCTCTTTAACTTGGTGGTTGTGTTCCATTGGCAATACTTGCTTCACTTGAGGAAAGCACACTGTAGCTGTTAAATATCGAAGCATGCTTATTTGGAGTATAAGGGGGAGACCTGAAGGAGTCCTTCCTCTCTTGGGGTTCCTTAACTGTTTTGATTCCATTAGATCAGGCAGAGATTCTGCCTGTGATAGATTTACTACATTAAAAGTAGGAGATGGAAGAGATGATGGGAGAGCCTCTTCATCTGGAGGAGACTCTTTTTCAACCACAGGCAGCTTGCCTGCTTTGGTGGTGTGTACTCTTGCTTCCAGTGACTGAGCACCCAACCCAGATACCCGGGCCTCTACCACAGGAGTTGATGCACCTACTGCAGGAGAAGGTGCTCCTACAGGACCCTTGTGGTAGTAAGGGGTAGTGGGTTTAGAGCTCTTGCATAGCTCTTTGATTCGGCCCAATTGTTGTTTGGGCATATCCTATGCTAATGTGTTCAGCATTAGCCTTATTTATTGCTGATAGTTCATCTTTGTATGCTTCACAGTTTTTATCATTAGCCTTATGGTTCAGCTGACAATTACAACAATTTGGTGTTTCAGAACAAATACCATGGTCAGGGGCAGAGCAATTTATGCAAACTTTTGCGTTCCTACATACTTTTGATGAATGACCAAACTTGAAAACAGTTGAAACATTGAATTGGTTTCGGGAGGAAGGGTCTTTAATTTTCGCACTCTTTCATTTTCAATGATTACATGGGATGGAACGGTTTAGGGTCTTCAAATGTCAAAATTATCATATTAGCAATGGGTGTCTTTTTTACTTTCCACACTGTTAATGGGCTCATTTCAAGGATCTCACTTTCTGTGAACTCATACAAATCTTTGTCAAAAATTACACCTCGGCCATAACTAAAATTCAGGTGGGGTCTGATTTCTTTTATCATATCATGCCCAGAAGTCCACTGCAATGGGGAACACTGTAATCACTTCTTACCTTTTAATAGCTCGCATTTTGAGCTACATCCCTTGTCTTCAAATTGCAATTATGAATTTGAAGTTTCTGTGAAGTAAGAAGGTGATGAGGATGAAACACTACTAGTACTGTTAATACTCTAACTGCTCGTTAGTACGAGTAGCCAATGAAACTTCTAAAGGAAGCGTATCTAGTTATATTCTTTTCTGACTCTCTAAAGTAGAAAGTCAGTATATTTCCTCAATCAATTCTAACACTTATTACACGTATTAATGAGTAAATATTAACTATTTCACCCTTTTCTTGCAAAACTATGTGAAGTGGTCTACCGACAATTTCGGTAGTTACACGTCATATATTCTTCGAAATTTCAAAGCCAAATTCCATTAAAAAGTTAATAAAGTTAATAAAAGCGTATGCCGAGCCAAAGACCCAGTACTTCCCTGCAAAAGACAGCCCAGAAGATCGATGCCGATGAAACACGAAAATCAAGTCAGGAGGTACCACAAACGTATGTTTACAATACAGCGACAGAGAAAATCTGGTTCTAGGATGGTAATGGTTCCTATTCCTGCCACCCAGCGGCGGGCCGGTAGATCACCTGACCTACCTGCAGCGTGTGCCGCGAAATTTGAAATTCTGTCGGAGACGACGGAGTCTATAGCTAAGTATATATCTGACAGGGAAGTTGAATGTATGCAATTATAATATATATATATATAGATATATATATATATATATATATATATATATAGATATATATATTATATATATTATATTGACGAAACTATCGCTAAAACATGCGATATCTCATGTAGTCGTAAAGCTGGAAGAAGAAATGAAAGGAGTTGACCGAGCGCTTTCCTGTATTTTTCACACCTCTTCAGGGTCAAGTGATACAAAAATTCCTTATTCGTTACAAAGAGACCTCTGTGGCAGCAATACATAAACATAAAAACTATCGTACTACTATTTAAAAACTAATTGTCTAAAAATGTTATTTACAAGTAGTTCATCCAGTTTGTACATCCCGGGGCTGCTGTTGATCAAATCTACGCGATTTTTCTTTATTATACATGATTCAACAATATTTTGTTTTATGATGTCTTTACAGAACATGATCTCTTTTGCTTCTTTCCAATTCATAGGGCGCATCTTGACAAAGGAGGTCAGCAGGACGAAGAGAGTCTCCAAACTCCTGGAGAAGAGGAGTTGCGAGCCTCTTGTAATCCGAAACTCCAGCGTCCTTAGGGGATTCATCTTCAGAAACATCTTCCAAAACTGCAGCAGGAGAAGAGCGCTTCCTAGGGGAGGAACTCTTAGGAGAGGCGCTTCTATCCACTGAAGAGCGCCTGGCAGGAGTAAGGCGCCTGCTGCTAGTCTGGCGCCTGTCAGGAGAGGCCCTTCTGTCCACTGGAGAGCGCCTGGTAGGAGTAAGGCGCCTGCTGCTAATCTGGCACCTGTCAGGAGAGGCGCTTCTGTCCACTGGAGCGCGCCTGGCAGGAGAAAGACGCCTGCTGCTAGCCTGGCGCCTGTCAGGAGAGGCGCTTCTGTCCACTGGAGAGCGCCTGGCAGGAGTAAGGTGCTTGCTGCTAGTCTGGCGCCAGTCAGGAGAGGAGCTTCTGTTCACTGGAGAGCGCCTGGCAGGAGTAAGGCACCTGCTGCCATTCTGGCGCCTGTCAGAAGAGGCGCTTCTGTCCAGTGAAGAGCGCCTACCAGGAGAAGGACGAGTGCTACAGGAAGGCCGCTTGTAAGAAGAGGAGCGCTTGCTAGAAGAAGAGCGCCAGACATGAGGAGAAGAGCGCCTGTGATGCGTTGAGATCCTGGAAGGGGAGGAGCTTCCTTCCGACGGAGGGCGCCTGGACGAAACATGCCTACCAGGAGAAGAGCGCCTGCTAGGAGAGGATCGCCTGTCAAGAATAGAGCGCCTACTCGAAGCAGAGAGCTTAACTGGAGAAGAGCGCCTGTCAGGAGAGGAGCGCCTGCTGCTGGAAGGGCGTATGCTTGAAGAAGGACGCTTACAAGAGCTCAACGGGAAGAGAGACATCCTTCCTGCGTGAAGCATCCTTGGAAAAGGAGCCTACGAGAGCAGACAACTGTTCCTGGAGGCCTACTAGGAACCGCTTCAGAGACGCCTGAACTCCTTCAGGAGAGGACGCGGGGGATCTTCGAGCTCTCTTCTTATCTGATGGAGAATCCTCTGGAAAGAGCTCCGGGCTGGAATCCAAGGCGCCTCCTCTAGGTTGGATTTCCAAGGTCTTCTTCTTCCAAGGGGCCTGCAAACTCTGTAGCAAGAACTCCAACCGTCCGCGCCTCGGGAGAAGGACGAATCGGAAGCCAAAAAAAACACCTTCCATCGGAATGCCTCTACTGTGGCGATCCGAGGCAGCCTGGGACGCATCAACAGGACCTGCTGAAGGGACGCCTGACCGTTGGGGATGCTCTACATCCTCCTTACGGCTGTCGACATTCCTCCTCCCCTGGTCCTGGGAGTTTGGAAGAGGTCTAGGCCTAGGAGCAATGCGAAGCCGGTCAGACAGCCCCTCCACTGCACTGGGGACACTGCACACATCACTGTCACTCTTACCTTTAGCTTCTTCCATCGCACGCAGTTGCGACTGCATCTTACGGATGGAGGCCTTCATAGCCATCATCTCAGAAGACGAATCCTTAGGTTCGATGCAGGGAGAAGGGGCTGAAGCTAGAGTAGAAGCAGGAGAAACTACATTACGGTTAGGGTCTACTTCAGGATCGTAAGAACAAGACCTACTAGAGCTTCTAGCGGAAGCCTTCCTAGCTCTACCCTTCTCCAACTTTTTAATGCATGCAGTCAAAGTCTTCCATTCCTGTTCGGACAAACTCTCACATTCGACACAGGTGTTATTCAAAAGCACATTCATTCACCCGACACCTCATGCAAACAATGTGAGGGTCTACCGAAGCTTTCGGTAGCCTCACCTTACACTCCTCTCTAACAACACTCTGTACACAGGTGCAACATTAATCTCTTGACATATTGAAAGAAAAATCCTATCCAAATCCAAAAACAGTCCACAAAAAGCGTATGCCTAGCCAAAGATCCAATACGTCACCAAAGGTCAATCCAATTAAGATCCTCAGCAAACGAGAAGAAATTCTAGCAGGAGGAACCAACAACAGATGTTGTCGGAACCGGTGACAGATAAAATCTGATTAGAAAACGGGAATAGTTCCTAGTCCCGCCACCCAGCAGCGGGAAGGCAGATCACCTGACCTACCTGTTGCGTGTGCCGCGAGATTTGAAATTCTGTCGGGACGTCGGAGACTATAGCTAAGTATATATCTGCCAGGGAAGTTGCATGTACAAAACTGTAATTTACCTTTGAAGACTAGAGGGAAACACCGCCGTGGATCCATCATACTCAGGTGGATCAGCCTTAGTCAATCGATATTTAATTGGTGAAAGAAGATTACAATTACATCTTTAAGCAAACCATTCAAAAGATTGAAGTTTCGTCAACATCCTAATGATATATGAAAGCCATATGCGAACTGAAATAAGCGAGTGAGGTCCAAGTAAAATATGTTTTCAAGGCAGTTTTTAGATCAAATATGGCATCGACCGCCTCCGGTCCCTTTCGTAACCGGCATGGCTCTCACATCCTTCCCAGGGCTCATTTGAACAATATTAGCGAATATATGTAACGTTTATTGATCTTACTCAAGATTGCAGTTGTAATTAGCACTTTAAAACAACATTTGGTTGCCTATATTAGTGAAAGTATGGAACTTCTTATTCCCGGGGTCATGGTTTGATCTGAAATTCATTCTGGTAATTCTAAGCCCACATTCCGCGGTACAGTAGACTATGGCAGTTGACGTTTCCATATGTTATTTTACCTGTTGAACAAGAATTTAAAGTAATATTTATTTAGTCTACTTTAATTAAAGCGCAATTTACCTTTGAAGACAACATGAAGGTACAAAGGGTGCGATGTACCAATGTACAGAGTTCAAAGGTAAATAACAGATTAGTTACAGTCGGCTGGCAAAATATTACCTTAAACTCTTGTAAAGTAAGCAAAATAACAGGAAAACGTCAGCTGCCATAGTCTACTTCGACTGAACAATCTTCTAAGTTTTGGTTCGGGGCCAAGAAACGTAAACAAACTGCCATATTTGAATGCTAGTAGGGGGTGTGGGATACGTAACCAATAGGGAGCCTTATGTCCTTTAAGGGGGGGGGGAGGTTACAGGTACGAGTTGGTAAAGCCACGCTAGCATATGATGTGAAAATGATATTGTTAAGATACAATAAAGTTTGTTCATACTTACCTGGCAGATATATATATAGCTGTATTCTCTGAAGTCCGACAGAATTTCTAAAACTTACGACACACGTAGTGGGAGTTAGGGTGGTTAGTACCCATTCCCGCCGCTGGGAGGCGGGTATCAGGAACCATTCCCATTTTCTATCAGATTTCTATCTCCACTGTCTCCTGAGGGGAGGTGGGTGGTACTAAAAATATATATATCTGCCAGGTAAGTATGAACAAACTTTATTGTATCTTAAACAATATCCATTTTGTTCATGAACTTACCTGTCAGATATTATATATAGCTGAATCCCACCTTTTGGCGGTGGAGAGACAGAAAAAGGATTTTAGGAAACATATAAATGTAGATGATTGACATCTTGGTTCCTTACCTGTTAGCATAGCTGACTTCGTGATTACTGTCACCCAAGCCTGCTTCTGTAGTTGGTGCGCTCTAGATGATCTGTCAACGGGGACGGGACCACAATGTGACTAGACCATGACCATACTTCTGAGGGCAACGAGGCAAAACCACCACCTAAGTTAGCCTAACACAAACTCCCATATACCAAAGGCTAAAGGAAGGGACGACCGTACTCGGCAGCCCGACCAATGAACATACAACTATTAAAAAGTCACCTACCCTTTTCTATGGGAAAGGATGAGTGCTACCTCCTGCCCCCAAAATAGTGTCTGCGGCGACGTATGGCCCAAGAGAGTAACAGTTTTCATAGGTCGTTCTCACCTCCCATAGGTAGTGCGAGGCGAACACTGAGTTACTCCTCCAAAAGTAGCACTTAAAATGTCTTTAAGAGCCATGTTTTTCTGAAAGGCTATTGAGGTCGAAATAGCCCTTACTTCGTGCGCATTAACTTTTAGTAGCTTAAAGTCGCTGTCTTTGCAAGAAGAGTGCGCCTCTTTAATGGTGTTTCTTAAAAAGAATGCCAGTGCATTCTTGGATATGGGCATGTTTGGTCTCTTGACCGAACACCATAAGTTCTCCGCAGAACCTCGGCAATCCTTCGTTCTACGAATATATCTCTAAGAGCCCTAACAGGACACAGGACTCTTTCTGGCTCTTGACCAATGATCTCTGCCATACCCTTGATCTCGAACGTTCTAGGCCACGGATTGGAAGGGTTTTCGTTTTTGGCCAGAAACGACATACCCAAAGAGCAGACCGCATTATGCCCTTTGAAGCCGACGTGTTTGCTGATAGCCTGTATTCGCTATCTCTCTTCGCCGTCGCCAGAGCAGTTAGGAATACAGTTTTCTTCGTCAAATCTCGTAGAGACGAAGAGGAAAGAGGTTCAAAGCGATTTGACATTAAATATTTGAGGACCACATCCACCAGGTTCCACGAAGGTAACTTCGGTAGCGGTACCTTGGTCGTCTCGAAAGATCTCAATAGATCATGGAGATCCTTGTTATTAGCGAGGTCAAGACCTCTATGGCGAAAAACTACAGATAGGACGCTTCTGTAGCCTTTAATAGTTGACACTGCCAACTTCAGATCTTGTTTAAGATAAAGCAAGAAGTCGGCGATCTGGCTCACAGAGGTGTGGTAGAGGACTAGTGGTAGAGGAAACTCCTTTTCTCTTACACCAACTTCTAAAAGGCCTGAACCCACTTCGATTGGTAAACCGCGATTGATGATGGTCTCCTCGCGGTGGCGAAGAGCTTTAGCCACTGATTTCGAAAAACCTCTCGCTCTGGCCAACTTTTGGATAGTCTGAACGCAGTCAGACTCCAGAGCGGAGAGGTTTTTGTGGTACCTCTCGAAGTGGGGCTGTTTGAGTAGATCTCTCCTTAACGGAAGAGATCTCGGATAATCCACTAGGTAGAACATCACCTCTGTGAACCAGATCGCTGCGGGCCAAAAGGGGGCGATTAAAGTCAACCTCGTCCCTCCGATGCTGCGAATTTTCTCATCACCTCCCCAGGATCTTGAAGGGGGGAAAAGCGTAGAGATCCAGGCCCGTCCAATCCCATAGAAGGGCGTCTACTGCTACTGCTCCCGGATCGAGAACCGGGGAAGCAATACAGAGGAAGTCTCGCCGTCCTTGACGTTGCAAAAGATGTCCACTAAGGGACATCCCCAAAGACCCCACAGCTCCTGGCATACGTCTTGATTGAGAGTCCACACTCTGTCGGGCAATAACTGTCCTTGTCGACTGAGGAGATCTGCCCGGACGTTCTCGACTCCGGCAATGAACCTTGTCAAATATTGTGACTTCTCATCTCCTTTGACCCAAAGTAGGAATCTCTTTCGCTAGAGTGAAACAGGGAGGGGCGAGAAGTGTCGTTCCTCCTTGTTTCTTCAAGTATGCCAGGGCTGTGTGTTGTCCGAGTTGACTTGAACTACACGACGGGAGACTTTGTTCTGGAAGAACTGGAGCACTAATTGAACCGCTGCCAGCTCTTTGAAGTTGATATGCCAGGCTTACCTGTTCCCCTCTCCAGGTACCTGACACTTCCTCCCCCCTAGAGTTGCTCCCCACCCCGTGGATGACGCGTCGGAGAACAACACTAGGTCGGGGTTCTGAAGCTTGAGGGATATGCCCTCTGACAGCTTCAACGGATCGAGCCACCATCTTAGATGGTTCTTCACCTCTTCCGAGATGCTTAACTTCATGTCGAAGTTGTCCTTTTCCGTCCAGCTGTCCGACAGAAAGAAACTGAAGAGGTCGGAGGTGTAGCCTCCCCAGGGAAAACAAACTTCTCCAGCGAGGAAATGGTCCCCAGCAGACTCATCCATTCCCTCACGAGCATGAATCCTTCCCTAGAAAGGCCGACACTTTTTCTATGCCTTGTTGCTGACGTTCCTGGGACGGAAAAGCCCGAAAAGCCACTGAATCCATCTGAATCCCCAGATACACGATGGACTGTGTTGGGGTCAGATGTGACTTTTCGTAATTCACCAGAAGTCCCAGGGACGCAGCTAAAGACAGAGTCGTTTGCAAGTCCTTCAGGCACGGGTCTGCGAGGAGGCTCGTATGAGCCAGTCGTCCAGATGAGCGAGATTCTGATTTGGAAAGATGGAGCCACCTCGCCACGTTCTTCTTAAGATGGTGAGATAAAAGGGGCCGTACTCAGTCCGAAACAAAGAGCCCTGAATTGAAAGACCTTCCCTTTCAGAACGAACCGAAGGTACTTCATCGATTGGGGATGTATCGGGACGTGAAAGTAGGCGTCCTGGAGGTCGAGTGATACCATCCAATCTCCGGGTCTTAAGGCCCCCAGAACTGACTGAGGTGTCTCCATCTTGAACCTCTGCTTTTCTATATAGAGGTTTAGACGACTTACATCCAAGACGGGCCGCCACCCTCCCGATTGTTTCGGTACAAGAAACAATCTGTTGTAAAATCCTGGCGTTGCCAGGTCTAAAACCTGTTCCACTGCTCGTTTCTCGAGCATCTGCTCGAGCAGGTCGAAAAGTATCTTTCGCTTTGTTTGAGGATACGATGGGGACAAGTCCCTGGGAGTGGAAGTCAACGGGGGCGGCTTTATGAAAGGGATCTTGTAAACCTTCTCTATGACGTCGAGAGACCAGGTGTCTGCCTCTCTTATCTCCAGGCTTCTGCAAACAACTGCAGCCTGGCTCCTACCGGTGACTGAAAGGCACAATCTTCACTTCTTGGCCCCTAGACTTGGAAGGGGCTCTACCTCTAGGAAGGCTTCTTCCTCGAGGAGACGATCTAGCGGAAGTCCCTCCACGAAAGGGCTTCTGCTTTCTAAACGGTTGGGCTCCTGACGACGTTGAAGGGCCAGCCGGACGTCTCGAAGACTGAGCCAACAGGTCTTGTGTGGCTTTTCTCTTGCAGACTAACTGCCAGATCCTTCACCATAGCTTGGGGGAAGAGATGACTCGAGAAGGGAGCATACAAAAGTTCTGTCCTCGTGCGGGAGAGACAGACTTAGCCGCAAAGTTGCAATAAAGCGACCTTTTCTTAAGCACCCCTGCTGAAAAATGAGAGGCTAACTCCTCTGAGCCATCCCTGACGGCCTTGTCCATGCATGACAATACACTGGGACAGCTCCCCCAAGCTGATCGAGTCTGGCTTACGAGATTGGTTGTCTAAAGCTCCAAGACACCAGTCTAAGAAGTTTGAAGACCTCTAAGGACCTAAACAGTCCCTTCAAAAGATGGTCCAGTTCGGAAGTCGTCCATGATACTTTAGCTGAGGCTAAAAGGGCCCTCCTTGAGGCATCAACCACGCTGGCGAAATCACCTTGAGCAGACGTAGGAACCTTCAATCCTAATTCCTCGCCTGTCTCATACCACATCCCTGCCTTACCGCTAAGTCTAGACGGAGGCAGGGGGAAAGTAGTCCTTCCCTTTGCTTTCCTAGACTCCATCCAGGCGTTAACCTTCCGGAAAGCTCTTCTAGTAGATAACGACGTCTTCATCTTCACGAAACCTGGAGTCTTGCTTGTCTTCGACGACGAAAACTGAGGAAGGGGAGGAGAGGAGGAGCAGCAGGCTGGAAAGTATCGCCAAACGAATCACGAAGTAGTCGTGCCAAAACTTGATAATCTGACGAAGCAGACGTAGCAGGTTGTTCTTCATCAACATCCTCAGAAGAACCGCTAAGTTCTCCTTCTTCCCTACCCGAGTGCAAATCCGAAGGAAGAGGCAGAAGTCCTTTAGCTCCAAGTCTCCTATAAGAACCGATGAAGAGAAGAAGAGGGTATAACGGATCCTTAACAGTCACAGGATCAGGAATCACCTTTAGAGGCGAACGTGAAGAAGAAATAAGACGAGAAGCGTCAGCCAAAGCCTCGGGAACAACATCCGAGTGACAGCGAACTTCCACATTCGCGTCCACAGAGCTCTTACTAGAACGTCTACGAGCGTCCATCTGAGCGTCCAACCTAGCGTTCTCTCGAGCGTCCAAATCCGCGTCCGACCGAGCGTCCAAAGGAGCGTCCATCATAGAGACTCTTCTAACGTCCCGCGAAGCGTCCTTACGAACGTCCTGCGAAGAAAATTGATCAAACTGCCCGACTAGCGTATCGTTGAGCGTCAACACTGTCATGTCGAAGAGGGGCCGAACGCATAGAAGTCCGTCCGACAGCTACAAAATCGTCGTCAGCAGAAGCGTCGAAGTCGGAACGCCGAGCGTCCTCTCTACGGGAAGAGAGAGGAGCATGCAGAGATCTCTCTCTAACCTGGCGTCTAACGTCACCTCTAGACGAACCGGGGAGCAAAACGAAGTCTAGAGGGCGAAAAATCAGAAGACGGGGACGAAAGAGGAGCCGTTGGAGAAGACTGCCTAGTTCTCTTGATAGGAAGTCTATCGTCTTTCCTGCGACGAGGAACCGTCTCCTTCTGCTTCAGTAAAGCGTCCAGTTGCCGTTGCATAGCAATGATGATCTCCGTCTGAGATGTCTCCTTACGCAGGAGACGAGCTGCGCTTGTGAGAAGGAGAGGGGCGAGGGGACGCCTTATTCCTTCCTTCCCCAGGAACAGCCTTGGCTCTAGAGCGACTGGGGCGCTCGCGGGCGTCATCGTCGGATGACGTCCTAGACTTCTTCTGGGGCGGAAAAGCTACGCTTTCCGGAGAAGAATGCCACTCAGACAAAGCATGACGTGAAGCGTCAAGCTCTTGAAGAGTCCTCTTCAAAGGTCGCGAATCCGAACGAGATTCCCACCCTTGCGCGGGGAGGACGCGTCGGAAGACGAGAAACAATCCTTCAGGATACGTGCCTCGAGCACGCTCCTTAGCAGCCTGGGAAGCGTCCACAGGAACTGCTCGACGGACGTCAGATCAGTGGGGGTTCCCCGTAACCCTCCTTCGGCCTTCGACATGCCCTCTCCTGAGTCCTGGGAGTCCGGCAGAGGTCCCAGCCTAGAGGCGCTATAGGGCCGATCTGACGCCCCCTCCACTTCACTAGGGGCACTATCACTGCACTTATTTTGCCTGTTTTCAAGGGCAAGCACTTTAGATTCAAGCGTCTTCAATGAATCCAGGATAAGCGAAAGGGCATTACCCTCCGCAGACACCACTTGAGGGACCGAAGGCAACACTACGGGGTTAGGAGACACAAAATCTAAAGGAGGGTTAGAAGGGGATACATTAAGACCCTGTCTGCTACCCGACTTACTCCTGGAGGAAGACCTCCTAATCCTATCACGTTCTAACTTATTTACGTAGGATTCATACGTCTTCCATTGTAAATCATCCAAGCTTTCACACTCATTACAGCGCAAATCATATTTACACTCTTGCCCCCTACACCCTTTACACAATGTGTGAGGATCAACCAAGGCTTTAGGAAGCCTAACCTTGCATTCCACTTTCGAACACACCCTGGCACTAGCCGAACTACATCCAGACATATTTAAGGAAAAAATCTAAGCCAAATTCAAAACAGTCCAAGTCACGTATGCCAAGCTATCGATCCAATCAAAAAACCAAAAAGTCAAGAGGATACTCAAGCAATGAAAAGTTTTCCAAAATCCTGAGGCGGAGGTGTGTAAACAGATGTTTACGACACCGGCGACAGAAGAAATCTGATAGAAAATGGGAATGGTTCCTGATACCCGCCTCCCAGCGGCGGGAATGGGTACTAACCACCCTAACTCCCACTACGTGTGTCGTAAGTTTTAGAAATTCTGTCGGACTTCAGAGAATACAGCTATATATATATCTGACAGGTAAGTTTCATGAACAAATAACAATTCCCAATAAATATCACCAACATCAAGAGCACTAAACCTTAGAAACACCAAAACAATTGATGTAACTAAATAATATACATAAAGATTAAGAACTTTACCTTAAATGTTACATAAACACCTTCCTTTGTAAGTCAAACCTACATTCGTCGACACGAGGGGTAAAGACCGTGATTTTGACTGTACATTACCAACCTTTTATACTGCCCTGAGTAATGGACTGAAAAGTCCTTATAACTAAGGAAACTATTAACACAAGTACTGGGTAGAGTCGAGTCAAGTTGTAATGGGCCTGGAGGAGTGGGAGGTGCCAGGGAATGATTCGGCCATCGTGGTCGGTTGATTACTGAAATGAAATACACGGCCTGGCAAGCATTTTCAGGATACTAACCTAACCTAATCTAACCTACCTAGTAGAACATGTTACCGTAACCCCCCTTAGGGAAGGCAATCTTAGAAGTGTAACATGTAGGTTAGGATACTAACCTAACCAACAACCTAACCTAGTAGAACATGTTACCTGACCAGAGGGCTCAGCCCCCCCGTACCCCCCTTACATAAAGGCAGTCTTAGAAGAGTAACATATAGTTTAGGATACTAACCTAACCAACCTAACCTAGTAGAACATGTTACCTGACCGGGAGGGCTCCACCCCCTGTACCACCCCTTACACAAAGACAGTCTTAGAAGTGTAATATATAGGTTAGGATCCTAACCTAACCTAGTAGAACATGTTACCTGACCGGGGGGGGCGGTACCCCCCTTACACAGTCTTAGAAGTGTAACATATGGGTTAGGATACTAACCTAACCAACCTCACCTAGTAAAACACGTTACCGGACCAGGGGCTTCGCCCCCCCGGACACCCCCTTACACAAAGACAGTCTTAGAAGTGTAACGTGGGGTAGGGTACTAACCTAACCAACATAACCTAACCCAACCTAGTAGAACATGTTACCTGACCGAGGGGGGCCGAGCCCCACCGTACCCGCCCTTACACAAAGACAGTCTTAGAAGTGTAACATATAGGTTAGGATACTAACCAACCTAACCTAACCTAACCTAGTAGAACATGTTACCTGACCTTAAATAAAGACAGTCTTGAGAAAAATGATATAATATGAAAGTAAATATAATAAGTAAAATGTTATCCAAGAAATTGTTAAGGATCAGAAAGGCAAGTAAAGGTGAATATAGAAAAAAGAAGGGAGATGAAATGCATGTGTAATTTGGAATGTCTTAAAATGGAAAAATGTAATACCATCAATTTTCATGTCATTGACAGAAAGGTCTCGAAACTTCCTAAAACCTCCCTCTAGTCCCACCCCTCAGGAGACTTTCAGGGGTATGGCCCTTAATTGTAACATAATATTGTAAGATATATAGGGCAACTTTATGAAGTGAGAACAATTCAGTGCACATATTATACAATACTATGATATACAGAACTGAAATAAAAGCTTGAAATAATATTACACAATTACAAAACAAATGAGGAAAAGGAATATATGTAACAATACACGTAACCCCCACCAAAACCCCCATCATTTATCTCCTTAGGAAGTTTGTGTGCGAAACAAAAGCTCCCTTATATTACGGTGCATGCGCCCTAGGATTGGCGCATGCTTAGTAGGATTCGGCGTTGTAATAGCAGTAGTAATCAGTGGATTTGAGGTATGTAACGGCTCCATTATCGGTTTATTTATCGCTTTATTTCAGCTTGTATTTCGGGTTTCAAATGTCATAAATAAGAGGAAATAACACAATAACATGGCAAAACCTTCCCCCAAGTGTTTCACCCCACCCAAAACCCCGCATTCCCATCGGTCCCCCTTACCGTAGGATAAGAGTTGAACTGCATAATTCTACCAAGTGTTTTACCCCAGCCTGAAACCCGCATTCCCATCGGTCCCCCTTACCATAGGATAGAGTTCAAAGGTAAATTACAGCTTAATTACAGCCGGCCAAACAAATGTTACTTTAAATTCTTGTTCAGGAGGTAAAACTGTATAGGAAAAAGTCATCTGGCATAGTCTAGTTCGCTGCGGTACAACAGCTTAGATCTACCTTCATTTTTACCTTACAATCGGTGGTTTTATCCTTACTGCCATCACAACTGAAACTCTACAGTGCTTATTTGATTGTAATTATACACATTTTGGTCTTAATTTCCTCCAAATTGCACTTGAACTACGTTGAGAGTTTGTTGATAGCGAAGTCGGTTCCTGGTTCCTAAGCGCTAACTCCACAAACTCAGTTGCAGGCACACTACACTGTTTATGAGGTGCAAAGCTATATTTCCTTAATTGTTTACTTTACTCATTATTTAGTTTAGCTTTATGTATGTTACTTCAAAATGTTTATTATAATTCATGTCTATTATCCCTTTTTTCCGACCAAGTTAAACCCGAAAAGTTACAGGTATTTCAAAGTTAGATACAAGGTATTTCTATGTAAGCATTCCGCATCGTGGTAGACTATGGCAGTCGACAGTTTCCTATGTTAATTTACTTGTTGAACAATATTTCAAAGGAATATTTATTCGGACAACTGTAACTGAACTGTAATTGATCTTTGAAGACTACAAGACGCTACCACAGGATGCGATGTACCACCGTAATAGAGTTCTAAGGTAAAAAAATACTATTCCTTTGAAATCTTGTTCAGAAAGTAAAATAATATAGGAAAATGTCAACTGCCATAAACTAACTCAGTCTGGAAACGGTCGAAGTGTTCGGTTGGTGGGCATCGAAGAAATGTAAACAAAGCCTCCATGTTTGAAGTTCGCAGCCACCACGGACCCATATGTTCACTAAGGGGAAGATGGCACACTGGGGGGGGGGGGGGGGGGGGTGAGGGGGGGGGGGGGGGGGGGGGTGAGAAGGGAAGGTATGAGTTGACTAAGTGACTAGTAGCTCTCCACGGAATAGTTATGTAGACTTTCCGGATAACAACCATCTTCCCACAAAAATGTAACACTTGGGTAGAACAATCTCAATATAATGATAAAGAATAATTTTGGAACTTTACCTTAAAGGGGTGGAGGGTACAAGGCGGCAGCTGCTTTTATGAAGGTGTGGAGCCTCGTCTTGGGTCTTGAAAGTGAAGTTTAAAATATGCAACCAAGTACCTGACGAAGTTGTACAGCCTATGTCCGTATCTAGGTGTCGTCTCCTGGAGTTCCCTCCACTTCCTCTCGATAGTATTGGTATGAGCACCGGTTACTGGGTCCACAAAGTTGATGGAGTGATTGAGTGTTAAATGGACGTATACTTCGTCTCCCAGGCAATCATAAGCCCTCCAGCAATCAGAAATAATAGTGGTCCATGGCATAATGTATTCCTTGATAACTGCAAGCAAAGTCTCGCTTGTCCTATCGAGAACAGGAACAACGAAGAACTCTCGGGTCTGCCTACAGATACCACCGAACACCCACTGTCCTTCGATGACACGACCTACGTTGTACTTATGCCGACCAAATTTTGCCTCATCGATTGCAACAGTTGTACCGGGGCCACCAGTTTGCTTCTTCTGCTGGATGCACCAATTAACTATGGCCTGAAAAGTAGAAAGAACACCGCTTCTTGGCCTTCTTACTATAAGGGGTACCTATATGAATTGTTGCATCTGAGAGACTATGGAGAAAGAAAAATACCTGTTACTACCTTCAAAACATGAAAATATGGAGCAGGGGCATAAATGGTATAGATGAATATCAAATGTTTAACCTAGTTTAGGGTCGAAACATATGGTAAAGTGTAAAAACCAACAAATAAGGGGCAAGTTAAGTTACCTGAAACCCTTCTTTGGCAAATAGAGTCTGCACTCGCTACCACAATGGGGGCAAAAGACTTGCTTTCTTAAAAGTCTGTGATCTTGACACAGTTGGATTAAGCGGTCATAATGCCCGAGTAATATGCATAGAAATCCTTATAACTGATGTAACAATGTTACAGGTGGTTGGTAGCGTGTCCTTAGTAAGAGGCTTGGAGGAGTGAGAGATTCCAGGATTACAGGCAGCCATGACGTCCTGTTCAGCAGTGGCGCTAGTGTATGGTATGGGAGATGAAATCATGGAAGAGTGGACCGTGCTAAACAGGGTAGGAAGGATGGGGTGGGGTAGTAAAAATGCACATCTCCTATTGGTTAGGAGGGTGGGGGTTTGATGTTAGCAAGTACTCCCCCTTAAAGAAAGCCCAACATATAGTTTAACATACAAACCTAACCTAGTAGAACATATTACCGCACCCCCCCCCCTCAAAGGAAGACACACTTGAAGGTAGCCTAAGATATAACCAACCTAACCTAACCTAGTAGAACATGTTGCCTGACCAGGGGAGCTCCGCCCCCCCCCCCCCCTTAAAGAAGCACAAACTTGATGGTAGCCTAACATATAGGTAAGCCTTATTCCCAGAGCCGGGCTCGGTAAATAAAAGCTAGGCATTAATTTGCCGAGCTCGGCTCTGGGAATAGCTATTAGCCTATTTTATAATACATTTATTTCACAAAATATATATTATGTCCTAACAAAAAGTGGAAGGACAATTATTATTATAGTCCTAAGTGTACGCATTTGAATTTATGACAGCAACATACTGCAGACATACTGTCACTGATCAATGGCGAAGTACTAGCGAGCAACAAACTCACACTTTTTTTTCTTTTGTCTTTACCCATTACTTTTTACTTTTCTATTTTTTAAAATATAAAAACAGTTTTCCATACCTTTGATTTGGTCTGTGGCCACTTACGTCAACCTTGTTGACACCATAGTGTTTGCATCTAAGCCTAATATAGGCGTACATTAAATGATCTGGGTACTGAGGTCCTCTTTATAATCTCTGGTTTGCACAGTCTTAGTAGCCTGAGAATACTGATCCAGAATTTCAGTAAAATCCGTCCATTTGGCAAAACTTTTGCCACCAAGAAAAAAGCCATCGCAGATAGTATGAGCGATAGTCTCCCAGTGAACAAAGTAATCTTGGTGATGTCTGAGGGCTGAATGACGTCGGATTATTAACAAGCGCACATTTGTATAGCCCGCCTAAGCAGTTCCGTGGTATGCGCGTGCAGTGCTAGCTCGGCAAATAAGCGGAGCAAGCCAAGCTTGGCCGATAATTACCAAACGCTTATTCGCCGAGCTGGGCTCTGCGAATAATCACTTTGTAACAGATAACCAACCTACCCTAACCTAACGTGTTACATGACCGGGGGGCGAACCCCCCTTCAATAAAGATAAACTTGAAGGAAGGTTAACATATAGGTTAGAATACAATACAGTAGTACCTCAGGATACGAAATTAATCAGTTCCAAAGCAGCCTTTGTACCCTGATTTTTTCGTATCTTGAACCACATTTTACATGTAAATTGCCTAATTCGTTCCAAGCCCTACAAAAACACTACAGTAAATTTTATAATAAAGCTAAATTGACCAATTAACAATGAAATAGAACCTTTTAGACCATTCAATACCTAACATAACTGTGATTACCTGTAAATAAAGATGATTAATGTACAGGGTACAAGAAATACTGTACGTACATATGTGGTAAAATGTGGAGGAACCTTACCTTTCGAGTGAGGCGATCTCCGAAAGTGGCGACAGAGGACGACGACAAATGGCAGAAAACATGAACATTAATTGTACGAAACACATTAAAAAATGACAGGAAACATTAACACTAAACTTTACGAAACACATTAACAAATGGCAGAAAACTTTAACACTTAACTTTACTAAAAACTTTAAATTAAATTTTTTAGTTTTTTTTTTACATTTTTTTTTTTACTTTTTCATACTTTACGTTTTTTTACAAAATTTCAATTTGTTCACGAAACTTACCTGTCAGATATATATATAGCTGTATTTTCTGAAGTCCGACAGAATTTTAAAAACTTCCGACACACGCAGTGGTCGGCCAGGTGGTTAGTACCCATTCCCGCCGCTGGGAGGCGGGTATCAGGAACCATTCCCATTTTCTATTCATAATTTTTCTGTCGCTGGTGTTGAAAACACCTGTTTTCAGTACCTCCGTCTTAGGATTTTGGAAACTTCATTGCCGCTAAGTATCCTAATTGTCTTTTGATTTATTTACTTGGATTTGTGGCTAGGCATACGCTATCTTAAATTGATTTGAATTTGATTCATTTTTGCATAAGATATCTGAATCTAGTTAGGCTAGTTTCAGAGGGGGTTGTCTGCAAAGATAGGGTGTGGCTACCGAAAGCTTCGGTAGATCCGCACTTGGTATGCACGAGGGGTTTGGGTCTTGCTTCTTTGTTGAGATTTGTCATGTAAGGAGTGTGAGACTATGTCTAATTCCGTAAGGAAAAAGTATGATTCGTACGTACGCAATTAATCAGTAAACAAAAGTCAGGGTAGTGAACCTGCTAACCTTCCTGTAGACTTTATTTTGCCTAACCCTATAGTATGGCTACGGGTTATGAATATGTCTGCGAGAGGTGATCGCTCTCCTTCATTGTTGTGAAGAGTGCTACTTCTGTTATTGTTACTCCTAACCCTGTAATGTTGCCTTCGGGCCCTAAAACAGTGTCTGTAGAGGTTATTGCCCTTTTCTCTTATACTCTTTCGATTCGTAACTTAAGAATCGAAAGTGCTTGCTTTAGAGAGCAATAGTGAAGTGGCTAAGTGCAGTGACAGTGCCCCTTGTGTAGTGGAGGGTGCGTCAGATCGGCCTTATAACGCCTCTAGGTCTAGACCTCTGTCGGACTCCCAGGACCACAGGGAGAGGGCATGTCAAAAGCCGAAGGAGGGTTACGAGGAACCCCCACCGATCTGGCATGCCTTCGGCAGTTTCTGATGAAAATCCCCAGACTGCCAAAGTTCGTGCACGTGCACGAATCCTGAAGGATTGCTTCTCGTCCTCCGAGGCGTCCTCCCCGCGCAAGGGTTGGAGCTCTCGGAAGGACTCGCGCCCTCTAAGAAGCTTTAGAGAAGAGGACACTTCACGTCCTCTCTCTCGTCAGGAGGGAACGTCAGATCCGCCCCATAACGCCTCTAGGCCTGGACCTCTGTCGGACTCCCAGGACCAGGGAGAGGGCATGTCGAAAGCCGAAGGAGGGTTACGGGGGAACCCACATCGATCTGGCGTCCCTTCGGTAGGACCTGTTGACGTTTCCCAGGCTGCGGAAGATCGTGCACGTGCAAGAATCTCGAAGGACTCGCGCCCTCTAAATAGAAGCTTTATAGAAGAGGACGCTTCACGTCCCCTCACTCTCTCGTTATGCGTTTCAGTGAGAAGTAAGAAGGCGAACGTCGCCTGATCACGTGTACGTCTTTCCACCGAGAAATATGAAAAAGAAGGCAGTTTCTCTCGCTTGTTTTGACGCCTGTCAGGAGCGTGACGCTTTTCTGCACGCTTCTTTTGACGCTCGGCTTGAACGGGACGCTCGGATGGACGCCAGGCGTGCGCCAGTGGACGCCGAGCGTCCTCGCCAGTGGACGCCGAGCGCGCGCCAGCGCACACCAGGTTTGTCTCCTGGCTGAACGTTTCTGTTGAACTCTTCAACTTCAAGCTCTTGTTTAAGATTTGAGCCTCAAGAATGTGAAGCTTAAAGTGAACAGACAACTTCATCTTCGAAACCCAGCAAGACCTCGGGTTTCGTGAATTCAAGAGGTCTCTGTCAATATTATATTGCTTTTCGCAAAGGTGGATGGAGTTAAGGAAAGCTCAAGGGAAGATCTCGTTTTCTCTACCGCAGTCAAGACTTTGCGATAAGGCAGTTACGGGTTATGTAAAGGCTCGACGTCTCGGCGACGTTCAGTAGGATTCTTGCAAAGGCATTCATCAAAAGGACGCTCTTCAGGAAAGCGCAAGACAGGACTTCCTTTGCCACACTGCCAATAAATTTTAAGCTTTAGCGGCATTAGTTGTGATACGGGAGAGGAAGCTGGTTGGAGAGTTTCTTCCTCTTCCCAGGATAATTTTGCAAGCTTTTTAGCCCATCTGAAAGGGTTTTTCAGATGATAGATTTTGTTAGTTTCTAGTCGGGACTACGCTGCCGAATTGAACATCGTCGTTCTACCTGCCGTAAGCCTGTCTCTTAACAGGATTCTTGCCCCTTTCTCGTTTGAGACGGGAATCGGAAAAAATAAAATGCTCGACTTCCTGGATTACGTTTTGTCAATTCAGTGACTTTCCCCCATTGACAATATACTATCGTTTTGTCAAGTAAGTGGGTATCCCCTCATTGACAAAATATCTCTTTGTCCCGTAAATGGGTTGGTTCTCATTGACAACATCTCTTTAACTTGATATTGCGTAAGCGAATAAGCTCTTATTGACAAGATTCGGAAGAGCTCTCATTCGTCATTCGCAGACCCGTACAAGAAATAGACTTGTAGACGACGTCAATGAACGCTTATGTCCAATAACATAAGAAGCTTGAGCTGTCTGCTTCGATTCTCTAAGTTTTGTTCATGAAACTTGCCTCGTCAGATATGTATGTAGCTGTATTTCCGAATTCAGCTATATATATGTCTGCCAGGTAAGTATGAACAAACTTTATTGTGATATAATAAAAATATTTTGCCTTGCGTTATTTTACTACTGGTTGGTTCAAGTCATACACGCTTGCTGTAGTTACCTCTTCGGATGGCAACCGAGAGGTCTATTGTCTATTATTTTAAAGACATTTAATCGTTACTCCCTGCAGCCTTTCAGGAGTTTCCGATTTATCTTTTACCGTTGTATGGTAGTGTTCTGACGACACAAACGCATCTATATATTTAGCGTTTTCTGTTTCGCTAAATATACCAGCTTGAGAGTCTCTTTTTGCTCAAAAATAACGGACCTATTTCTTCGTAGAATAGGGTAGCTGGCAACCCAGACAAGGTTTAAGAGACGACGTTCGTAAGCTGCTGGCTGCTGCTGTGTCTGACTGTCCAAGTTCCAACCGAGCCAGTAACAGATCGTGCGCTGTCATACGCTGTAGGTTACGTCCCTCTCTCCTGCGGGATTGACTGACTAACCGTATCTCTGTGCTGGCGGTTACGTCTCTCCTGCGGGATTGACTGACTAACTGTATCTCTGTCCTACAATCACGGACTTTAGCCTAAGATTGAGGGGATTTCTTACGTGGAATGAATAAACGTTTGCCATTCGTTTTGCCTTACTATGGTTCAACAGAGTTTAGCTCTTAATCCTTTCGGTGCTCGTTACCGCACGGTATAGAACTACGAGTCTACCGCAACATTGCACTTTTATATGCTCTCCTGCTTAGGCAAAGCGCAGCCTTATAGGGAAGTAAGCATACTCGGGAGGGAATGGATGAGCTTGCTGGGACCATTTCCTTCCTGAAGAAGTTTGTTTTTTTCCCCGAATAGACTGCAATTCAGACCACAGTTTTTTCCTACGGGAAACTTGAAATATTATTCAAGATCTAGGAATTATTCTGAACATCTCTCAGTGCGTCATGATAGAAAGAAGGTGCCGGACATCTGGATAGTGTTTCAGATGTCCTGGATCTTAATCTGAAAGAAGTAAATGCAATTCGGTCGTCCTCCAGTCCTCGAAACGAGTTTTTGGAACCAGTGGTCCACATCAACTCTGATATTCCACAGCTCTCTCATATCTTAAGAAGTATCTTTCTCTCGGTCCTGCTCGAGTTTACGAGAAAGAGCCTATTATAACAACAGGCGTAGAATGTAACGATCCTCTAGAGGTTCGTTACAGGATTGCAAAAGTCATGTACGAATCGTCTCGATCGACGGCAGCAACTTTTGACTTCCGAGTGGAATCTTTCTTTAGAAGTAAGTTGAGAGTTGTGGAGACTTTAGGGACGCCCTTTCATTCTTCTCTTCGATATGTTGAGGACGAAGAGGCTTCTTCTTCTCTGCTCCCTTTTTCTCGATCCGGGATCGGTACCATTAAACGCCATCCTATGATATTAAACGGGGATGGATGTTTAGTCTCTTTTCCCCTTTTTCAATCGCTTAGGAAATGTAATGAGGATTTATGACGTCACAGGAAGCGACAATGACGCTGATCGCCCCATGTTGGCCTTCAGGATCCTGGATTCACAGAGGTCACATCCTTCCTAGTTCACTTTCCAAGGACCTTTTCCGAGAGAGTCGGTCTACTCTAACTCGAAAGGTACCTATAACCTCTCCGCTCTGAGTCTGACAACGTTCAGACTATCGAGATGTTGACAGGAATAAGATTACCGTCTTCCATTTCCGTCTGAAGAATGGGATAAGCTGGCAGTCACAACTATTAAAGAATACGCAAATATTGTTGTTGAATCTTTTGGGCTCAGAGATTTGCGTCTGTCAAACAACAAAGCACCCTTCACGATTTCCGAGTCTGTTGAATCTCGAAACTCGCTACCATCATACTTTTTGTCTCACCTGTTTTCTCGGAGTCAGGAAACTAATCGTTGCGAGATCAGGCGACATATAGTAGCCCTGAGTTTCTTGTTGACGAAGTCGGTTGCGTTTATACACCCCCGATGATCGTGTAACATGAGACCAGGTTGGACTGTCAAGCATTCTTCCTTCGGGACTGAATCGCCTTTTTGCTCCTTGCTCCTTTCTCCTGGCACCAGAAGCTCGAGTCAGGAGTTGATTCGCTGACGACGTTGGGTTGCGTTGATACACCCCCCAAGGTTTGCTTAGATTGAATCGCCCAGGCAGTCCAGACACTCATCCTTCAGCAAAGAATAGTGCCTTATGGGCTTCAGGGTACAGCCTTGCTGTCCTTGATTCGTCTGGACTGGACCTTGTCACTGGTCGGTCACCTGACTTTAGTACAGACGGACTGACTGTGCATGTCCAGATCGAAGCTTTCAATATGGAACTTAGACATAGTCTGAAGTTCTTGATGTCAAAGCATTCGAACCTCTCCTACCTGTTAACTTCTTGCATGTGATCAGGAAGGCCTTCTTCTAACCACCCTAGATACGACAAAGAGGGTTAGTGAGATTTTTAAGCCATCGTCACAAGTTTTGGCTTTAGAGAACACAAGGCGGTGTGCTCTCTAAGCCTTTCGTTGTGGCCTAAGAATGGAAACCCGTTTTGTCCTTGGGCCAGGAGCTTGGAAGCAAGGATGGCACAAGTTAGTGGGCAGGAGCCAGAGAGAGTCCTGTACCCTGTCAGGTCTCTCAAGTTTTATCGACATAAAACTCAAGAAAGTCGAAGTCATTCGGGCAATCTGCAGTGTTCCGAAAAAGACCAGACTTGCCCATATCGAAGAACACCCTGGCTTTAGTGTTAAGGGAGTTCTTTCAAAATCTCCTTTCATTGTGTTTGCACAAAGATTTGAAATCTTTTTTATCTGAATGCTCACGAGGTGAGGGCGCGGCCTCGGAAGCATTTCAAACAGAGCATGGCACTCAGCAACATCCTGAGTACCATGTTTTAGCGAAGCAACTCTGTGTTCACTTCACACTCCCTGCGAGATGTGAAGATGGCATATGAGATCTGCTGCTCGCTAGGGCCATACGTGTCTGCAGACACAATCTTGGGGCAAGAAGTACCACTCATCCTATTCCTGTAGAAAATGGTTAGGAAGAGCTCTTAATTTAGTTGTTGAGTCGCCGACAACGGCGACTTCTTAACTCTTAAGCCTTAGTTAACACACCTTAACTTTGGCTAGGTTGGTCAGGTGGTGATATATATATATTTATTTTACTTCTTAGCCCTCATGGTATGGTCAATATGGTCTAGTCACATTGTGGTCATGCCCCCGTTGACAGATCATCTGGAGTGCACCAGCTTTATAGGTCTCTACCTCGCTGGCAACTCTAGTAAAGCAGAAGCAGACTTGGGTGACAGTAATCACGAAGTCGGCTATGCTAACAGGTGGAACCAAGATGTAAATCATCTGCATGCATTTGTTTCCCAAAATCCTTCTATTCTGTCCCTTCCCACCTCCAACGGTGGGATTCAGCTATATATATATCTGACAGGTAAGTTTCGTGAACAAAATGATATTGTTATGATACAATAAAGTTTGTTCATACTTACCTGGCAGATATATATAATCAAGTACCCACCCACCTCCCCTCAGGGGACAGAAATGAAATGAAAATTTGATGAACAGAAAAGGGAATGGTTCCTGATACCCGCCTCCCAGCGGCGGGAATGGGTACTAACCACCTGGCCGACACTGCTGTGTCGGAAGTTTTTTAAATTCTGTCGGACTTCAGAAAATACAGCTATATATATATCTGCCAGGTAAGTATGAACAAACTTTATTGTATCATAACAATATCATTTTCTTCACCACTTTCAACTTTGTTTTTTTGTATCACTTGGATCTTCCTGTTTGCTTACTCCTACTAAAGGCCTCTTTAAAAATTAACTATTCTAGGAAGATTGCTTCTGCCTGCTTTTCACAATGTTCCTGAAACGACTCAGGCAAACGTCATCGAACTGCGCAAGCATACGACTTGTGTAAGCCTTTTCGGGGTGTCCTTTCCAACAAATGATTGCACCTTATGAAAAACAGCTAGAGCATCCTTAATTTCTGCCATTGTCATAGGGTCGCCGTCCTCCTCCTTGCCGCTGCTAGAAAGCTCTTCTTGAACGACATTATGTTGCAGGGCCTCCAACTCTTTCAGGTCATCCGTCATAAGCTCCTCTTGGTGCTCCTCGAGAAGGTCATTGATGTCGTCCTCGTCGACGACCAGCCCCATGGACTTGCCGAGTGCAACGATCTCGTCAAGATCTGGTTGCGAAGCAGTTTCAGGATCGTCAACTGTTTCTGAATCTGCTTCAGCTTCGCCCACTTCGAATCCCTCGAAGTCTCAGAGGGATATGGCATCAGGCCAGAGTTTCCTCTACGAAGAATTCAAGGTTCGCCTCGAAACCTCCTGCCAAGCTTGATCAATGAGTCGGATGCATATGACAACATCGAAACGCTACTTCCAAAAGTCACGCAAGGTTAGGTTTGTGGTATCGGTGATGTCAAAACATCTCTTAAAAAGATGTTTTGTATACAGCTTCTTGAAGTTCGATATCACTTGCTGGTCCATGGGCTGGAGGAGAGGGGTGGAAGATAAAGAACCTTGATAAAAGAATACTCCGCTAGGATATCTTCCTCGAGCCCAGGAGGGTGAGCAGGGGCATTGTCCAACACCAGCAGACATTTCAGAGGGAGGCACTTCTCTTCCAAGAATTTCTTCACTGCCAGGCCGAAACACAGATTTACCCACTCTGTGAACAAAAGTCTCGTTACCCAGGCTTTCGCATTAGCCATCCACATCACTGGAAGCTTCTCCTTTAGCACTTTGTGGGCCTTGAAGGCTCGAGGAGTCTCCGAATGATACACAAGTAGGGGCTTCACCTTGCAATCCCCACTGGCGTTGGAACTAAGTGCGAGCGTAAGCCTGTCTTTCATAGGCTTATGCCCGGGTAGCTTCTTCTCTTCTTGTGATGTACGTCCGAGGCATTTTTTTCCCAAAACAGGCCAGTCTCATCACAGTTGAAGACTTGCCGAGAACTGTAGCCTTCGTTGATCGTCATCTCATCGAACGTCTTAATAAAGGCTTCGGCCGCTTTAGTGTCTGAGCTGGCAGCCTCCCCCATGCCGCACCACCGAATGGATGCCAGTCCCTTTCCGGAATTTTTCAAACCATCCATGAGAAGCCTTGAAGTCTGGAGTTGGCGTCGATGTCCCTTCTCCTCTGTTGTCTTTGGTCTGGGCAATCAAATCGCCGAAAATAGCGCTGGCCTTGTGGCAGATTGCTTTCTCGGTTATCATATCGCCTGCGATTTCTTTGTTTTTTATCCGTAAAAGAAGCAGCCTATCCATCTCATCGTGCACGTGGCTCCTCTTGTTGGACAAAAGTGTCACGCCCTAGGAAGGTGTAGCTGCTTTGATAGCTTCCTTCTGCTTAAGGATGGTGCCCATCGTCGACGGATTTCGGCCGTATTCCTTAGCGATCACACTCAACTGCATGTCAACCTAATACTTCTTGATAATCTCCATCTTTGTCTCCATAGAAAGCATCCTCTTCTTTCTGTGAACTTCAGCAACTTTCTTGGGATCTATGACTATACGTAATTGTTATGTACTAATTAAGTTCTCACACAACACGATAAAGTACAAAGCGAAATCACTAACACGAATTTACGTTAACAAACAAATCGTATATGTGAAAGAATGAATTCTGCGTGCGTACAATAACGATGCTGCTACAGTGACTGAAGGACGCCTTTACGTAGATGCACGATGGGAGAGATGCTGACCAATAGGAGAGCAGGATCTTACGGCGGTGACTAGCATTAGGAACCAATGGGAGAGAGGGAGGATAGGATGGTGGCGAATCTACTCAGTTGGTGGCGTGGGAGTTTTAAAATTGTTCTCAGTGGTGCAGGCGAATCTCGGGACTTTACAGTAACACCCTTTCGTAACCTGAATTATTTTCGTATGCAGAGGCAAAAAAATCTTCATATTTGCTTTCGTAAATTGAATTTTTCGTAAGTTGGGATTTTCGTATGTCGAGGTTCCACTGTACTAACCCCACCAACCATGTTTGCAAATGTATAAAATGGAATATATGAATGAAAATGTTCTAATAATTGGTAAAATTTTATCCAAAAATTTGATATGGGTGAGAAAGGATTGTAAAATTATGAAACGTAAATAGACAGAGGTGGATAATGGACAGAGAAAGGAGAAAAAGGTGTAAATTAAAATGTCTGTAAAGGGATATATGGAATATATATATGTAGATGATCTAATAATAAGGTCAAATTTTAACAAAGAAATTGTTATGGGTGAGAACTGCATTTTAAATGATAAAACACAAACAACCAGACAGGAATACTGGAAAGGGAAGGGAGTGAGTTGTGTATAAATCATGTACGTATGCAGTATCCCAAGAAACTTGCAATTTTATGGAACCGACAGGAAGGTAGGTATCAAATCGTTCTAAAACCCACTTCTAGTTCCACATGTAGGCATTTTCATGTGTCTGCCCTCAATTATAACATGTTATTGTTATAATACAATTAAGTTTGTTCATACTTACCTGGCAGATATATATATAGCTGTATTTTCTGACGTCCGACAGAATTTCAAAACTCGCGGCACACGTAGTGGGCGGCCAGGTGGTAGTGCCCATTCCCGCCGCTGGGAGGCAGATATCAGGAACCATTCCCATTTTCTATTCATATTTTATCCATGCCACTGTCTCCTGAGGAGAGGAGGGTGGGCACTCTAATTATATATATCTGCCAGGTAAGTATGAACAAACTTAATTGTATTATAACAATAACATTTTGTTCATGAAACTTACCTGTCAGATATATATATAGCTGAATCCCACCTTCGGATGGTGGGAAGAGACAGAATAGGATTTTTAGGAAACTTAAATTAAGTAGATGATGTACATCTTGGTTCCTTACCTGTTAGCAAAGTAGACTCTGTGATTACTGTCACTTAAGCCTGCTTCTGTTTTAATCAGAGTTGCCAGCCAGGTGGAGACCTGTAGTGCTGGTGCGCTCTGGATGCTCTGTCAACGGGGACGTGACCTCAACGTGACAAGACCATCGAGCCAAACATTTGAGGGCTACGAAGCAACTGACCACCACCTGACCAACTAACCAAAACACCCCTGACAGTTAATCTAAAGAATGGGAGATTTTCACAGAAGATCTCACCATCAACCAAAAACACAACAATAAAACTAACCTATTCTAAGCTAAGGGATAGGGAGAGAGCTACCTTCAGCCCCCAAAACTGTGTCCGCAGAAATGTATGGCCCCAAAGAACTACAGTTCTCGTAAATCGTTCTCACATCCCGAAGGTAATGCGAGGCGAATACGGAATTGCTCCTCCAAAAGGTGCTATCAAGGATATCCTTGATAGACATATTCCTTTGGAAGGCAAGAGAGGTAGCTACGGCTCTGACTTCGTGAGCTTTCACTTGTAAGAGGCTCAAATCAGTCTTCTGGCAAGATGAATGAGCCTCTTTAATGACGTCCCTCAAAAAGAAAGCCACAGCATTCTTTGACAAAGGTAATTCTGGTTTTTTCACCGAGCACCAGAGATTACCTGAGGGACCTCTTACCTCTTTAGTTCTGTGAATATAGAACTTGAGAGCCCTGACAGGGCACAGGGCTCTCTCTGGTTCTTGACCCACGAGACTCGACATACCTTTGATCTCAAAGCTCTTGGGCCAAGGGTTAGACGGGTTCTCGTTCTTAGCCAAGAAAGTTGGACTCAACGAACAGACAGCGTTGTCCCCCTTGAATCCCACTTGGCTACTGAACGCTTGGATTTCACTAACTCTCTTCGCCGTCACCAGAGAAGTTAGAAAAAGCGCTTTCTTCGTCAAGTTCCGTAGAGACGCTTCGTGGAGAGGCTCAAAAGGACTTGACATTAAAAATTTAAGAACCACATCGAGGTTCCAAGAAGGCGGTCTCGCTTGTGGAATCTTGTGGTTTCAAATGATCTCAAAAGGTCGTGGAGATCCTTGTTGTCAGAGAGGTCCAGTCCTGTGTCGAAAAACGGCCGACAACATACTTTTATATCCCTTAATGGTCGGGACTGCCAATTTTTGTACATTTCGTAGGAAAAGCAAAAAATCGGCTATCTGGTTCACAGAGGTCGTGGAAGAGGAAATTCCTTCCTTTCTGCACCATGCCCTGAAGGAGGCCCACTTTGATTGGTAAACAGCTCTTGAAGAGGCTCTTCTAGCATTAGCAATTGCTCTCGCAGCTGCTTTCGAAAAACCTCTCGCTCTGGCCAACTTTTCGATAGTCTGAACGCAGTCAGATCCAGAGCGGAGAGGTTTTGGTGATACCTTTCGAAGTGAGGCTGTTTGAGTAGATCTCTCCTCCAGGGCAACGTCCTTGGGAAGTCCACAAGGAATGTCATGACCTCTGTGAACCATTCTCTTGCTGGCCACATCGGGGCGATCAGGGTCAACCTTGTCCCTTCTGACACTGCGAACTTCCTCATGACTTCCCCCATGATCTTGAATGGAGGAAAAGCGTAAAGGTCTAGGTCTGTCCAACTCCAGAGCAATGCATCCACCGCAATTGCTCCTGGATCCAGGACCGGGGAGCAATACAGAGGAAGCCTTTTCGTCCTCGACGTCGCGAACAGGTCGACCAGAGGATGTCCCCACAACTTCCATAGTTGCTGACACACTTCTTGGTGTAAGGTCCACTCTGTTGGCAGGATTTGATCTTGTCGACTGAGAAGGTCCGCTCTGACGTTCTGCACACCTGCGACAAATCTCGTCAGAATCTTGATCTGTTTCACATCTGCCCATAGCAGAACTTCCCTTGCCAGGTGAAAAAGGGATCGGGAGTGAGTTCCTCCCTGATTCTTCAGATATGCAAGGGCTGTGGTGCTGTCCGAGTTGACTTGGATGACCTTGCCTGTCACTTTGTCTTTGAAGAACTGCAGCGACAGGAAGATCGCTGCTAGTTCTTTCACATTGATGTGCCAGGCTACCTGTTCCCCTCTCCAAGAGCCTGACACTTCCTCCCCTCCTAGTGTTGCTCCCCAACCGGAAATGGAAGCGTCTGAAAACAACACTAGGTCGGGGCTCAGAAGATTTAGGGATAAGCCCTCTCGCAACTTCTGAGGGTCGAGCCACCATCTTAAGTGGCTTTTAACTGTATTTGAGATCTTTAAGATCGCATTCAGATCCTCCTTGGCTTTCCATTCTTCCGCTAGGAAAAATTGAAGAGGCCTGAGGTGCAGTCTTCCCAAGGAGACAAACTTTTCCAGCGAGGAAATGGTGCCCAGCAGACTCATCCATTCCCTCGCCGAGCAAGTCTCTCTCCCTAGGAAGGCTGAGACTTTCTCTAAGCCTAGACGCTGACGTTCCTGGGACAGAAACGCCCGAAAAGCCACTGAATCCATCTGAATCCCCAGATACACGATGGACTGTGTCGGGGTCAGATGTGACTTTTCGGAGTTGACTAAAAGTCCCAGGGACTTTGCTAAGGCTAAAGTTGACTGAAGGTCCTTCAGACATTTTCCTTTCGACGAAGCTCTGATCAACCAATCGTCGAGGTATAGGGATATTCTGATCCCTGAAGAATGTAACCACCTCGCCACATTCTTCATTATTACGGTAAATACCATCGGGGCCGAGCTGAGACCGAAACAAAGGGCTCTGAATTGCCATACGTACTCTGTTTCCTAAGACAAATTTCAGGTACTTCCTTGAAAGAGGGTGGACAGGGACGTGAAAGTAAGCGTCTTGCAGGTCTAGGGACACCATCCAGTCGCCAGGTCTCAAGGCTCCTAGCACTGACTGAGACGTCTCCATCTTGAACTTGCTTTTTTCTACAAAAAGATTGAGCCTGCTTACATCCAGGACTGGGCGCCAACCCGACGACTGCTTCGGTACCAGGAAAATCCTGTTGTAGAAGCCTGGTGACCCCAGGTCCACGACTTGCTCCACCGCTCTTTTTTCGATCATCTGATCTAAAAGATCGAAAAGGATGCGCTTCTTCTCTCCCTGATAAGACGGGGAAAGGTCTCTGGGAGTTGATGTTAGAGGAGGAGGATGCAAAAAGGGGATCTTGTACCCTTGTTCTACGATCTTGAGAGTCCAAGGATCCGCCCCTCTCTGCCTCCATGCATCCGCAAAAAACTTCAGTCTGGCCCCGACTGGCGTCTGAAGGACATGTTCTTCATTTGGTTGACTTCGGTTTGAAGGAAGCTCTTCCTCTTGAAAGTCCTCTCCCTCGAGGAGCTGCTCTCGAGGGAGGAGCTCCGCGAAAGGGTTTAACTTTCTTCGGAGGTCTCACAAACGATGATGCCGAAGGAACTGCTGGACGCCTCGAGGACTGTGCTAAAAGGTCCTGGGTCGCCTTCTGCAAACTAATCGCTAGATCTTTTACCAACGTCTGGGGGAAGAGATGGTCCGAAAGAGGAGAAAAGAGCAATTCCGCTTTCTGAGAGGGAGTAACCGACTTTGCGGTAAAATTACAAAGAGCAGCTCTTTTCTTAAGGAAAGCTGTTCCAAAGTGCGAAACTAGCTCTTCCGAACCATCCCTGACGGCCTTGTCCATACATGACAACACACTGGACAGCTCCCCCAGACTGAGAGAGTCAGGGCTTCTAGATTGAAGGTCAAGAACTCCCAAGCACCAGTCCAAGAAGTTAAAGACTCCCAACGTTCGCAGCAGTCCTTTCAAGTGGTGGTCCGTCTCCGTAGGAGTCCAGGACACCTTTGCAGCTGATACGAGGGACCTCCTCTGAGCGTCCACTAAGCTGGAGAAGTCCCCAAGTGCAGACGAAGGAACCTTCACACCCACGTCTTCCTTGGTCTCATACCAAACGCCTCCTTTCCCAGCGAGTCTAGAGGGAGGAAGGGCGAAAGTCGTCTTGCCCTGATCCTTCCTTCGAGTCATGAAGTCCTGGAGCTTCTTGAAAGCCCTCTTGGTTGAAAGAGAAGTCTTCATTTCAACAAACTCCGGTGTCTTGACTGATTTGGAAGACGAAAGTTGCGAGGGAGGAGACCTAGGAGCTGCCGGCTGAAACTTGTCCCCGAAGGACGAACGTAACAGCCGCACAAGAACCTTATAGTCCGAGACAGAAGAAACCAAAGGAGGTTCCTCTTCCACTGAGCTCGCTGGACTACTATGTTCCCCTTCTTCTCTAAGAGGAACCGGTGATCGTCCATCTGGAGAGGGCGTACGTCCAGCAGGTCTAGACTTGAACAAAGACTTCCGCTGCTTAGAAGCTGACGCTTCAGGCACGGACTCGTCCTTACGATGATCCTTAAAACTTGCAGAAGGAAGAACGTCTTGGGTGCGTCGAGCGTCCTGTGAAATGACGGAGACTGCCTTACTTCTAACTGAAGAAGTCTTATACTTCTTGATAGCACTAGTACTTCTAATAAACTCCTTATGGGGAGACACGTCTCTCTGAGCGTCCACACGAGCGTCCTGAAGAGAGGCTTCAAAAGCGTCCCGCTTTTCAAGAAAAGCGTCCTGCTTAGCATGGAAAGCGTCCTGCTGAGCGTCCTCGAAAGCGTCCTGCCTCGTGCGAAAAGCGTCCTGCTTAGAACGGAAAGCGTCCTGCCGAGCGTCCTCAAAAGCGTCCTGCTTCACTCGGAAAGCGTCCTACTGAGCGCAAGCTATATCAGGAGAACGAGATCGGCGATGATCCGAAGGCGGGGAAAGAGACGAACGCGGAGAGAGAGAATGAGACTGCTTAGTCCTCTTGATGGGCAGCCTGACGTCCTTTCTCCGCTTAGGCTCGACTGCTGCTGGGCGAGTCTTCTGAGCCATAAAGGTAGAAATCTGGTCCTGAAGGGACAAAAGAATATTCTTCGTAGGTGACGAACAAGATGGGGCAGGACTGAACCTGAGAGAAGGCGAGGGGCGAGGGGACGCCTCCTTCCTTCTCACAGGTACAGCTACCTGCTTTTCAGGGATACGCGCCTGTGCGTGCAACCCATAGACCTCAGGGATACGCGCCTGTGCGTGCAACCCAGAGGCCTCGTCGGAAGAGGTTTTACCTCTCTTCTGAGGAGGGAAAGCGTCATAGGCTTCCTCCGAAGAAATCGGCGATGCCGGACGTGAAGCGTCCTCAGCACGAAACGTCCTTTTCAGCGGACGAGTGACTCTCCGAGCGCTCCACCTCTTGCGCGGGAGGATGCTTCGGAGGACGAAAAACAGTCCTTAAGGATGCGCGCCCGTGCGCGCTCCTTGACAGCCTGGGACTTTGCAACAAGGCCTGCCGAAGGGACGCCAGATCGGTGGGGAGCCCCCGTAACCCTCTTGCGGCTTTCGACATACCCTCTCCCTGAGTCCTGGGAGTCCGATAGAGGTCTAGGCCTAGAGGCATTATGGGGCCGATGTGACGCCCCCTCCACAACATTAGAGGCACGATCACAAACTTTCACAGGGCCAGTTTCCAAGGCCAACACTTTAGATTCAAGAGTGCGCAAAGACTCGAGAATCAGAGAAAGGGCATTACCTTCTCCAGACACAGAAACAGGGCCCGGAGGCAACATCACAGGTTTTGGTGAAACAAAATCTACCGGTGTTAGAGGAGGAGAAATGTTACATTCCTTACCTTTTGTATAACTGCTCCTGGAGGAAGCCCTCCTGACTCTATCACGCTCTAATTTACGCCGATAGGTCTCATACATCTTCCATCCATCATCGGTCAAATCCTTACATTCATTGCACCGATCATCAACCAAACAAACATGCCCCCTGCATTCCATACAAACTGTGTGAGGATCAACTGAAGGTTTAAGAAGCCTCACCTTACATTCACTCCTCACACACACTCTGAAACTCCCTGTACTTGATCCCGACATCATGTACACAGAAAAGCCAATCCAAATTCAAAAAACAGTCCACTATTACGCGTGCCAATCCAACAATCCAGAGTCGATAACCAAAAGTCAATCCAGATACTTAGAAGCGAGATAATCCAAAAATCCTAGACGGAGGTACTGCAAACAGTTGTTTCCAGCACCGTCGACAGAAAAAATATGAATAGAAAATGGGAATGGTTCCTGATATCCGCCTCCCAGCGGCGGGAATGGGTACTACCACCTGGCCGCCCACTACGTGTGCCGCGAGTTTTGAAATTCTGTCGGACGTCAGAAAATACAGCTATATATATATCTGACAGGTAAGTTTCATGAACAAAGTAGTATTTCAAGGTATATAGGGCAAAATTATTAAGTGAGAACATGTCGAAACACATATTGTACAATTACAATGATAAATGAAACATAAATAAAAATGATATTGTTATGATACAATAAAGTTTGTTCATACTTACATGGCAGATATATATATAGCTGTATTCTCCGACAGAATTTCAAAAATCCCGGCACACGCAGTGGTCGGCCAGGTGGTTAGTACCCATTCCCGCCGCTGGGAGGCGGGTATCAGGGGCCATTCCCATTTTCTATTCAGATTTTCTAGTGCCACTGTCCCATGAGGGGAGGTGGGTGGGTACTTGATTATATATATCTGCCAGGTAAGTATGAACAAACTTTATTGTATCATAACAATATCATTTTGTTCATGAAACTTACCTGTCAAGATATATATATAGCTGAATCCCACCATTGGAGGTGGGAAGGGGTAGAATAGAATGATTCGGGAAACAAATTGCATGCAGATGATTGACATCTTGGTTCCTTACCTGTTAGCATAGCTGACTTCGTGATTACTGTCACCCAAGTCTGCTTTAACTTTACTAGTCTCTCCAGCAAGGTAGTGACCTGTATAGCTGGTAAGTTCTAGACGATATGTCAACGGGTGCGTGACCACAATGTGACTAGACCATATTGACCATACTCTGAGGGCAACGAAGCAAAAAACCACCACCTGACCTAGCATATCAAAAGTCAACCCCATATAACTTCTAGGCTAAAGAAAGGGAAGTCCGCCTTAAGAGGCCGACCCTACAACCATATTCGAAGCACACCTAACCATTTTCTATAGGATAGGATGCGTGCTGCTTCCTGCCCCCAAGATTGTATCTGCGGAAATGTATGGCCCTAGTGAGTAGCAGTTCTCATATGCCGTCTTCACATCCCACAGGTAGTGTGAAGCGAACACAGAGTTGCTTTGCCAAAATGTGGCATTCAGGATATCGCTGAGTGCCATGTTCTTTTGAAATGGCACCGAGGTCGCGACAGCTCTTATCTCGTGAGCATTAACTTTCAAAAGTTTAAGATCACCATCTGGACAGGACAAATAAGCCTCCTTGATGGTGCTTCTCAAAAAGAACGCCAGTGCGTTCTTTGACATTGGTAAGTCTGGTCTCTTGACGGAACACCACAGATTGTCCGAAGGACCGCGACAGTTTAGTCCTTTCTATATAAAACTTGAGAGCCCTGACAGGGCACAGGACTCTCTCTGGTTCTCGTCCAATGATTTCTGCTAACCCCTTGATGTCAAAGCTCTTGGGCCAGGGGTTGGACGGATTTTCATTCTTCGATAAGAAGGAAGGGCTCAAGGAACATACTGCATTATGTCCTCTAAAGCCCATATGCTTACTGATGGCTTGAATCTCACTAAACCTCTTTGCTGTAGCCAGAGCGGTTAGGAAAATAGCCTTACTTGTCACGTCCTTTAAGGAAGCAGCATGTAAAGGTTCGAAAGGACTTGACATCAGGAACCTTAGAACTATGACTAGGTTCCATGACGGAATCTAAGGTTGCGGCACTTTTGAGGTTTCAAAGGACCTTAAAAGATCATGGAGGTCTTTGTTGTTAGCCAGATCTAAACCTGTGTCGAAAGACCATCAACAACATGCTCTTGTAACCTCTAATCGTGGGAACTGTGAGCCTGTCGACATTCCTCAGATGGAGAAGGAATTCAGCGATCTGATTCACAGAGGTCGTGGAGGAGGAAACACCTTTCCTCCTGCACCATCTCCTGAAGACAGCCCACTTTGATGGGTAAACTGCCCGAGAGGAAGCTCCATCCTTCGAAGAACTGGAGAGCCAACCGAATTGCCTCCAATTCTTTGAGGTTTATGTGCCAGGACGTCTGTTCCCCTCTCCAGATGCCTGACACTTCCTCCTTTTCCAGTGTTGCTCCCCAGCCCGCCATGGACGAGTCTGAGAACAACACTAGGTCGGGGATCAGAAAGTTGAGAGACAACCCTTCTGAAAGCTTGACGGGATCGAGCCACCACTTCAGGTGATCCTTGATCGACTGAGAGATTGTTAAAGTCGCATCTAGATCTTTTTTTACTTTCCAGTTCTCCGCTAGGAAAAACTGGAGCGGCCTGAGGTGTAGCCTCCCCAGGGAAACAAACTTCTCCAGCGAGGAAATGGTCCCCAGCAGACTCATCCATTCCTTCGCCGAGCATGTTTCCTTCCCTAAGAAGACTGGCACTTTTTTTAAGCAGTTCTGCTGACGTTCCAGGGATGGAAAAGCTTGAAAAGCCGCTGAATCCATCTGAATCCCCAGATACACGATGGATTGCGTAGGGGTCAGATGGGACTTTTCGAAGTTGACTAGCAGGCCCAGGCCCTTTGTCAGTTGCAACGTCATATGAAGGTCCTCCAGACACTTCGCCTCCGACGACAACCGGATGAGCCAATCGTCTAGGTAAAGCGAGACTCTTATCTTTGAGAGGTGAAGCCATTTCGCCACATTTCGCATGAGAAGCGTGAAGACCATAGGAGCTGTACTTATCCCGAAGCAGAGCGCTCTGAATTGGAAAACCTGTCCCTTTAAGATGAACCTCAGGAACTTCCTTGATTGAAGATGGATCGGGACGTGGATAGGCGTCTTGGAGGTCCAAGGACACCATCCAGTCCCCTGGTCTTAAAGCTCATAGAACAGACTGTGTTGTTTCCATCTTGAATTTTTCCTTTCTTATAAAGAGGTTCAGTCTGCTGACGTCCAGGACAGGTCTCCATCCCCCAGACTGCTTCGGAACCAGGAACAACCTGTTGTAGAAGCCTGGGGAATCTAGCGTTAGGACCTGTTCTACGGCTCTCTTCTCTATCATTTGCTCGAGGAGATCGAGCAGGATCTGTTGCTTCGGCGGCTGGTATGAGGGCGACAGATCTATGGGCTTCGTGCTCGGCGGTGGTGTGGAGAGGAAAGGGATCTTGTATCCTCTCTCGATTATCTCGAGGGACCAGGTGTCCGTCCCTCTTATTCTCCATGCCTCTGCAAAGGATAAGAGTATTGCTCCGACCGGTGTCTGAAGGCCCGCGATGTCACTTTTTCCCCTTGGGTTTTAGAGGGGGTCCTGCCTCTAGCAAAGCCTCCTCCTCGAGGAGACGCTCTCGTTTCGACAGATCCTTCACTATCGACTTCGGGAAGAGATGGGAAGAAAAAGGTGCGAACAACAACTCTGCTCTCTGTGCAGGAGACACTGACTTTGAAGTAAAGCTACAGTATAGCACACGTTTCTTCAGGAGGCCCGTAGCAAAGTGGGATGTCAGCTCATCAGAACCATCCCTGACTGCCTTATCCATGCATGCTAATACACTGGATAACTCCTCGAAAGAAATCAAGTCAGGGCTCCGAGACTGCAGATCCAGGGCCCCCAAGCACCAATCCAGGAAGTTAAAAACTTCCAACGTTCTGAATAACCCTTTAAGGTGGTGATCCATTTCCGACAGCGTCCAGGAAACTTTAGCTGAGGGAAGGAAAGATCTCCTCGGAGCATCTACCAAGCTGGCAAAATCACCTTGGGAAGAAGGAATGCTCAACCCCGCTTCTTCTCCTGTCTCATACCAAATTCCAGCTCTCCCGCCTAACATCGCTGGAGGCAGGGCAAAGGAAGTCTTGCCTTTCGCCTTCCTGGAGTCCATCCAGTCATGGATCCTCTTAAATGCTTTCTTCGTAGAGAGCGAAGTTGCCATCTTCACGAAACCAGGCGCCTTCCTTGCTTCGCCAAGGCCAACTGTGAAGGGGGAGAGCAAGGAACCGGGGGCTGAAACTTATCAGCATACAAGTCTTTTTAGGAGGCGGGTCAATGTCTTTTAATCCGAAGATGAAGGAGCAGCAGGTTCTTCTTCATCCGCAAGATGCGAGTCACCCGAGGACTCTCCTTCCTCCACGGGAACAGCAGAAGGGTCCTTAAGGGGGCCGGCCGGAACCCCTATATATGGTGGTATAGGGCGAAAAATGCAAAGTCATGAAAAAATTCATGGAGCTTCATATGGCAATTGTGAATACGTATACGAAATATTTCGTCAAAATTTCTCTTACTTTCGTAGTTACAGAGTAATTAGTTAACGTAACTCAGTAAGCCTAAAACATTGATCCGTACAAGAAAATGCAATATTTCTTCTATTATCGTAAATTTTGATAATTATTGTCAAAGAAATTGGGAGAAATGGCATCTGTACAAATTCCCCGAGTCGAGAAGGAGACTTCAGGCTCAGCTACCAAGTCCAGTCCTGATTTAGTGCGATCACAGACTTCAAGTAGTCTACACGTTCCATTTCACCTCTGACATTCGCCTGCTTTTACGTATGTTTATGTATGTTTCGGCAAGAATTTCATCATGCCAATGAGGAAAAGACAAGGAAAACATCTCGCTAACATACAGACGAAGAAAAATCGCTCAAGTATTATTACAGAATATCATAATATATGCGTAGTTATGTGAAGAGAGAGGGGAGGGTTGCGAAGTAAGGGTTGCTTAGTAACGCCCCCGTCTTGCTTGACAGCACACGTCACACTGTGCCCAAGGCTACGATCTTTGAGCAAAGAGATCTTCATTTATGATAAATAACAAAGTTTGGGGTTTTTTAATACCCAAAATGGAATATGAAATTCATAATAATCATGATTTATTAAATTGTCTTTGTAAAAAAAAGAGTACGCCTTCGAGTTTCACCTCTTGACATTCTCTTGCATTTACGTTTATCTTTGTTTCGGGCAAGAATTTCATCATGCCAAAGAGGAAAATACAAGGAAAACATCTCGCTAACATACAGAAGAAGAAAATTCGCTGTAATAAGCTGAGTTAGTGAAGGGGAGAGAGAGAATTGCGTAGGAAGGAGTGCCCCATCTTGCCTCAAGCAGTGCCCCAGGCTGCGATATATGAGCAAAGGGATCATCATTTATGATTAAATTATGATAAATAAAATAGTTTTGGTTTATTAATACACAAAAAAGAAATATACATTCATAATAATCATTATTTATTAACATTGTCTTTAAAGAAATACGAAGGAAAACTTTGAACGCCCGTATCTCAAAACTATACTTATTGACCTTCAAAATCTATCTTCTCACTTAGTTTTTAAGCTATAACATTGGAATTTGGTATATAACTCAGAAAGACATTATAGAACAATCAAATAGAGCCCTTTTTTCCAATTTTTGTTTCGTATTTTTTTTATAAATTTTTTTCTCCTGATTTATAGGGTTTATTTTTTTACCATATAGAAAAATTCATATCTAGCAAAAAAATAACTTTTAGAAAAAAAACTCTCCATTTGATTGGAGGTCTACATCAGGTCTATATATGATAGTAATCCCAGTTCTTAATATTAAATATCAAGGGAGGAGATAGAATTTGAAAAATGGTTATTTTCGGGATAAATCGCCCTGGCGTCACAAAACCGAAGGTCAGAGGCAAAAATCATATGCGGTTTGGAGATGTCCCAAGTCACCTTATCAAGTGGTATGAATATCAAAGTCCTGGCCTTAAAAAAGGGCATTAGCCGGCCGGCCCCCTTAACAGACCGCGAAGTAATTAAACCCCGAGGCCCTGCTTGTAAAAGGGGGCCTCTATCTGAAGGAGGGTTCGAAGAAGAAGGTCGGGTATGTGTCAAAGCCAACTCCGAAGCTTTACTCAGTTCTTGTAAAGGAGCATCCTGCGGGGCGTCCTGACGAGCGTCTTGATGTGCAGAGCGTCGAGCGTCTTGAAAGGCGTCCTGCCGAGGATGTGCAGCGCGTCGATTGCCAGCGTCCTGAGGAGCGTCCTGGTGTGCATCTCGACGAGCGTCCTGAAAAGCATCCTGACGGAACGCAGCAGCCACAGAGGCGTTCGAGCGAGCAGCCCGAGAAGCGTCCTGATGAGCAGCCCGCCGAGCGTCATGAAGAAAAGGGCGCGATGTGTCATTGCAAGTCAGGCGATAGTTGCCACTACGATCATCACGGCTCATCGAGCTTCCCGCATGACGTTCATTTACACTTCTAGATAATCCGCACTCCTTATGAGGAGATAAACAGGCTCTAGAAGTCGACGAAGCCACGGGGGGCGACAAATGAGGAGAGGGAGAGGGAGACTGCCTGGTTCTCTTGACAGGCAGCCTCAAATCCTTTCTACGGCGACGGGGTTCTGCCTCTCTCTTGGAGAAATAGGACGCCAACTGTTGCTGCATTGCTATGAGAATCTCCCTAGATGGAGAGGATTCATGATCAGGAGAAGGACTGATCCTGTGAGAAGATGATGGGCGAGGGGACGCCCTCTTCCTTCTCTCAAGAACAATCTAAGAGCGACTGGGGCGCTCAATTGCATCCTCTTCCAATGACTTCCTGGTCCTCTTCTGCGGAGGAACGTCCTCGAAGCATTCGGGAGACGAGTGGAACACAGGTCGAGAAGGAGGACGTGAAGCGTCCTCCTCTCTAAAACTTCTCTTGAGAGGGCGACAAGGACGGCGGCCGCCTGTGCGACATCTTGCATCCTTGCCACTCTCATCGAGAGAGTCCCTCCGAGAGCTCCAACCCCTGCGCGGGGAGGACGACTCGGAGGACGAGAAACACTCTTTAAGGATTCGCACCTGTGCACGATTCTTGGTAGCCTGGGAAGCGTCCGAAGGGACGCCAGACCGGTGGATAGTTCCCGTAACCCTCCTTCGGCTGTCGACTTGCCCACTCCCTGAGTCCTGGGAGTCCGACAGAGGTCTAGACCTAGAGGCGTTATGGGACCGATCTGACGCCCCCTCCACAACACTAGGGGCACAAACACCATCACTACACTTCACCACACTGGATTGGAGCGAGAGCACTTTCGATTCCAGGGCACGTATAGACTCCATAATCACTGAAAGGGCATTTCCTTCTGTAGACACCACCTCAATGCCCGAAGGCAATACTACAGGATTACGTGCAACAAAGTCTACAGGGGGTTTAGCCGGAGACAAATTACTACCCTGACTTCTGTTAATTGAAGCACTCCTGGAGGAAGACCTCCTGATTCTATCACGCTCAAGATCAGTCAAACTCTCATACTCCTTACATCTACCATTCAACAAACAAACATGATCCCTACACCTCGTGCATACCGAGTGAGGGTCTACCGAAGCTTTCGGTAGCCTCACCTTACACTCTTGCACACAACACACCCTGAAACTAGTAGAACTAGATCCAGACATCTTAATCCAAGAACAGTCAAATGCCAAAATCAAAATCAAACCACGATAGCGTATGCCTAGCCACAAATCCAAGTCAATAAAACAAAAGACAATCAGGATACTCAAGCGGCAATGAAGTTTCAAAATCCCAAGACGGAGGTACTGAAAACAGGTGTTGACAGTATCAGCGACAGAGAAAATCTGAATAGAAAATGGGAATGGTTCCTGATACCTGCCTCCCAGCGGCGGGAATGGGTACTAACCACCTGGCCGACCACTGCGTGTGCCAGGAGTTTTGAAATTACTTCGGAGAATACAGCTATACTATATATATATCTGACAGGTAAGTTTCATGAACAAAACTTGAATTCATATTACATAATTATAAAACAAATTAAGAAAATGAATTTATGTAACTCAATGTATGAATACCCCCCAATTCTTCACTCGGTCCTATCGCAATGTAGGGTTCATACTGCATCATGATTGGCTAAATACATGTAACCCCCAAAACCCACATTTTTTCGCTCACTTAGGAGTCCGTGTCTAAAACAAAAGCTCCCTTACAACTACCGGATGCTCAGTAGCATTAGCTCATGCGTAGTAGGATTTGGGGTCATAATAGTAGTAGGTGCACTTTGGATGTGAAACGGCTCCACTATGGGTTTTTTCGTTATCGCTTATTTTCCTTTGTATTTCGTGCTTCAAATGTCATAAATAAGGGGAAATAACACAATATCTTGGCAAAACCTTCCCCGCAAGTGTTTTACCCAACCTAAAATCCTGGTTCCCACTGAGGGTCCCCCTTACTGTAGGATAGTTGAACAGCATAATTCTCCCCAGTGTTTTACCCCCACCCAAACCCCGGTTCTCAATGGGGGTCCCGTTTACCGTAGGATGGAGTTCTATGGTAAATTACAGTCGTCCAAATAAATATTACTCTACATTCTTGTTCAGGAGGTAAAACTGCATAGGAAAACAGCAACTGCCATAGTAGGTCGCCACGGAATAGTTATAAAGTTCTACCATGTTATTTTACCTCCTGAACAAGAATTTAAAGTAATATTTATTCAGTCAACTGTAATTAAACCATAATTTACCTTTGAAGACTACATGACAGTACAAGGGGTGCGATGTACCGACGTACAGAGTTCAAAGGTAAATAACAGATTAGTTACAGTCGACCAGCAAAATATTACCTTAAACTCTAATAAAGTAAGCAAAATAACATAAGAAAACGTCAACTGCCATAGTCTACTTCGAACGAACAATCTTCAAAGGTTTGGTTCGGGGCCAAGAAACGTAAACAAAACCACCATAATTGAATTTGGTAGGGGGTGTGGGATACGTAACCAACAGGGAGCATTATGTCTGGTAAGGGGGAGACGGGGAGGGGTACTGGGAGAGGAAGGCACGGGTATGAGTTGGTAAAGCCACGCTGGGATATAGGAAATAACAATTGCCAATAAATATCACCGACATCAAAACCACTAAACCTTAGGAACACCAAAACACAATTGATATAACTAAATAATGTACATAAAGATTAGGAACCTTACCTTAACTGTTACCTAAACACCTTCCTTTGTAGGTCAAGCATACACTCGTTGACACAATGAGGGCAAAAGGCCTGTTTTCTCAAAAGGCCGTGATCTTGACCGTACATTACCAACCTTCATACTGCCCCGAGTAATGGACTGAAAAGTCCTTGTAACTGAGAAAAGTTAACACAAGAACGGGGTAGAGTAGAGTCGAGTTGGTAATGGGCCTGGAGGAGCAGGAGATGCCAAGGTATGCTTCCACCATTGTGCTCAGTTGATGAGTGAAGTGAAATACACCGGCAAGTATTGTCAGGAGGAAGTTATGGGGGGGGGGGGGGGGTAAATGTTTACGATTGTGGGAAAAAAAAATAAACACTGAGTAGATTCGCCACCATCCTCCCACTCTCCCATTGGTTCCTGATGCTAGTCACCGCCGTAAGATCCTGCTCTCCTATTGGTCAGCATCTCTCCCATCGTGCATCTACGTAAAGGCGTCCTTCAGTCACTCTGTAGTAGCATCGTTATTGTACGCACGCAGAATTCATTCGTTCACATATATGATTTGTTTGTTAACATAAATTCGTGTTAGTGATTTCGCTTTGTACTTTATTGTGTTGTGTGAGAACTTAATTAGTACATAATAATTACGTATAGTCATGGGTCCCAAGAAAGTTGCTGAAGTTCACGGAAAGAAGAGGATGCTTTCTATGGAGACAAAGATGGAGATTATCAAGAAGTATAAGGTTGACATGCAGTTGAGTGTGATCGCTAAGGAATACGGCCGAAATCCGTCAACGATGGGCACCATCCTTAAGCAGAAGGAAGCCATCAAAGCAGCTACACCTTCCTAGGGCGTGACAATTTTGTCCAACAAGAGGAGCCACGTGCACGATGAGATGGATAGGCTGCTTCTTGTACGGATAAAAGACAAAGAAATCGCTGGCGATATGATAACCGAGAAAGCAATCTGCCACAAGGCCAGCGCTATTTTCAGCGATTTGATTGCCCAGACCAAAGACAACGGAGGAGAAGGGACATCGACGCCAACTCCAGACTTCAAGGCTTCTCATGTATGGTTTGAAAAATTCCGGAAAGGGACTGGCATCCATTCGGTGGTGCGGCATGGGGGAGGCTGCCAGCTCAGACACAAAAGTGGCCGAAGCCTTTATTAAGACGTTCGATGAGATGACGATCAACGAAGGCTACAGTTCTCGGCAAGTCTTCAACTGTGATGAGACTGGCCTGTTTTGGGAAAAAAATGCCTCGTCGGACGTACATCACAGGAAGAGAAGAAGCTACCTGAGCACAAGCCTATGAAAGACAGGCTTACGCTCGCACTTAGTTCCAACGCCAGTGGGGATTGCAAGGTGAAGCCCCTACTTGTGTATCATTCGGAGACTCCTCGAGCCTTCAAGGCCCACAAAGTGCTAAAGGAGAAGCTTCCAGTGATGTGGATGGCTAATGCGAAAGCCTGGGTAACAAGACTTTTGTTCACAGAGTGGGTAAATCTGTGTTTCGGCCTGGCAGTGAAGAAATTCTTGGAAGAGAAGCGCCTCCCTCTGAAATGTCTGCTGGTGTTGGACAATGCCCCTGCTCACCCTCCTGGGCTCGAGGAAGATATCCTAGCGGAGTATTCTTTTATCAAGGTTCTTTATCTTCCACCTAACACCACCCCTCTCCTCCTGCCCATGGACCAGCAAGTGATATCGAACTTCAAGAAGCTGTATACAAAACATCTTTTCAAGAGATGTTTTGACATCACCGATACCACAAACCTAACCTTGCGTGACTTTTGGAAGGAGTGTTTCGATGTTGTCATATGCATCCGACTCACTGATCAAGCTTGGCAGGAGGTTTCGAGGCGAACCTTGAATTCTTCGTAGAGGAAACTCTGGCCTGATGCCGTATCCCCCTGAGACTTCGAGGGATTCAAAGTGGGCGAAGCTGAAACAGATTCAGAAACAGATGACGATCCTGAAACTGCTTCGCAACCAGATCTTGACGAGATCATTGCACTCGGCAAGTCCATGGGGCTGGTTGTCGACGAGGACGACATCAATGACCTTCTCGAGGAGCACCAAGAGGAGCTTACGACGGATGACCTGAAAGAGTTGGAGGCCCTGCAACATAATGTCGTTCAATAAGAGCTTTCTAGCAGCGGCAAGGAGGAGGACAGCGACCCTATGACAATGGCAGAAATTAAGGATGCTCTAGCTGCTTTTCATAAGGTGCAATCATTTGTAGGAAAGGAAACAGGAAGATCCAAGTGATAAGAAAAAACAAAGTTGAAAGTGGTGAAGAAATTGAAATTTTGTAAAAAAAAAAAAAAAAAAAAAAAAAAAAAATTGACGAATGAAAAATCTATTTCTGGGCAATGGTTCATGTCGCCCAGTGAAATAATCCTTAAGTTCATTATTTCTAGGTAAATGATACTAACATTATACCAGAGAAAAAATAAATTCAGGAGGATGTCAGAATAACTGATTCGCGCTCACCCTAAATAAAAAGAGGGTGTCGGTATGGAGCTGGGGCGAGTGAGACCACTACCACGAACCTCTTGTCATTTAGAATTCTCCTTCATCAAAATCCCCCTCCTGAAAGAGCTGATACACAGTCGGAGTCAGCAACTACTACTACTACGCTACCCACCACGCCGACTGCAGCGCCACTGGTGGCCATCCTTGTAGTTAGATGCCAATCTTGGGCTGCAGGGCGGGGAACAGGGGGGGATTTCACTGGGCGACACGAACCCTTGCCCAGAAATAGATTTTTCCTTCGTCAAAATCCCTTTTCTGGGCTCAGTTCGTGTCGCTTCATGAAATAGTACCAGAAAATTAGCACAAGATTGGAAAAGTAAATAAGAGAACGGTCTCAATAAAACAAAAGAAGTAAAAAAGAGTAAATATAATCTGATTGAGAGCTTACAAGTTATCATAAAATAAAGTTAACTTAAACAAATGAAACGAATTGTATAGTTAACCTTAAAATTATACTTAAACTAACTTATGATAACTTATCTAATACAAGTGAGGTTCAATAATAAAGGGTGTGCTTCCCTAGCATAAAAATAAGGGGAGCAACACCGATTAGTTACAAAAATTCCATATATACATTTATAGTTGTGGGTGCCCCTAGCAAAAAAATAAGGGACACACCACTATATGTAGCCTTTTAAGCAGCTAAGGCTGAAGGACCCAATGAGCATGACAGTAAGGTTAGGTGCATTGTTAGTTGAGGCAGGTAGAAAGGAGATCTGGATCTTTGACTACGACTACTGAGCAGTGTCAGGGGAAACTATGTTTCCCGCTGCTACTGCCGGAAATTTTAAAGATTCCAAGGACTTTAAATAATGACACTTAAAAACTGTCGGTGATTTCCAGCCTGCATATTTCTTTAAGTCATCAAAGTTCATATGCTGGAAATAATTAATGGAGGTGGCTACTGCCCTGATGTCATGGGCTTTGGGGAATGAGTCAGGATTTGCTTGTTTAATAAAGTAAAGGATTTGTTGCCTAATTCCCTTTATTGAAATAGTACCACCTTTTTCCCTCATGAAGAGGGGGCCTGAGGATCTAGAGGATGTCCTGGACAGAAAGGCTCGTAAGGTCGTCACCGGACAAAGAGAAGGGTCTTGTGGAAGAGGGATGACCTTCCAAGGGGCCCACCTCATTAAGGGGTCCTCATTCTTTGCCAAAAAACTACGATTTGGAGATAGTAAGACTTCTCCTGAGGGGAGGAATTCTACATGTCCAGCATCTCTGGAAAGGGCCGACAGTTCTGATATTCTAGCTCCTGAGGCCAAACGTAGTAAGAATAGAGTTTTCCTCAGTAGCATTAAATAGGTACAAGAAACGTTGTCAGTGTCTGAAGCCAGTTTGAGAACGTCATTCAAGAACCATGAAACTGAACTAGGCCTTTCAGAAGGTCTGAGCCTAGCACAGGCTTTAGGAATAGACGTAAAGTAGGAGTCTGTTAAGTCTATTTTAAAACCAAACTGAAAGATTTTCTTTAAAGCTGACTTATTAGTGGTAATAGTACTAGCTGCTAATCCTTTTTCGAATAAAGACCTGAAAAAGGATATAGCCAGGTTGACTGTCATGGTTCTGGTGTTTGTCTCCTTCAGGAAATTTGCTAACTTCTTAACAGCAGCATCATACTGTCTTAAAGTTGATTCTCTTGTCTGATTCTAAGAAAAGAATATTCTGAGGATCAATATTTGCATCTCTTTTAGCCGCAAACTTCATGAAGTCCATAAAGTTAGGGTTTTGAGAATTCCTGAGGAAGCGAACACAGTCCTCATTTGTACTGACTGAGATAGTTTGGGATTAGGGATCCGTTGAGGTCGGAGACCCAATTCCAGAAGCAGAGGATACCAGTTGCTCTTGGGCCAATCCGGGGCTACTAGAGCTACTTGTCCCTTGAATGTCCTGAGTTTGTTCAGGACTTTCAATAGAAGATTCACTGGAGGAAAGATGTATATCTTCTCCCACTGATTCCAATCTATGGACATGGCGTCTATGGCATAGGCCAGAGGGTCCAGGTTGGGGGCCACATAGCAAAGGAGCTTGTGGTTCGCTTGAGATGCAAATAGATCTACTTGGAGACCTGGAACACTCCAGCGTATCCACTGGAATGAGTTCTTGTCCAGGGACCACTCTGATTCTAGAGGAACTGATCGAGACAGAGCGTCCGCTATCACGTTCCTTACTCCCGCTAGATGGGTGGAGGATAGATGCCATTTGTACTTGGTTGCTAGAGAGAAAATGGCTATCATGACATGGTTCACAGGTTTTGATTTGGATCCTCCCCTGTTGATGCAGTGTACTACTACTGCGCTGTCCAAAACCAGCTTTATATGAGAGTTCTTTGCTGGTAGAAGCCTCTTCAGAGTGAGGAATACTGCCATGGCTTCCAATACATTTATGTGAAGCTGGCGGAACTGAGATGACCAAGTTCCTTGAACCTTCTTGAATTGGGAATATCCTCCCCACCCGCTTAGAGAGGCGTCTGTGTGGATAACCAACGCTGGAGGGGGAAACTGGAGAGGAACTGATTTGGACAGGTTCTTTGTCTCCGCCCCTGGGCGGAGACGTTTGCGAAGAATCTGCGGGATTACTGACAACTTGTCTCGAGATTTGACATTTGCTCTTGAGCGCCGAACTCGATTTATATCTTTCAGTTTCGCTTTCAACAGAACGTCTGTTACTGACACAAACTGGAGTGAACCTAGGATCCTTTCCTGGTTTCTCCTTGACGTTCGTTTGCACTTGAGGAATTGTCTTACTGACTTGGCTATTTCTTTCCTTTTGACCAATGGAATTGATAGTGTGTGGGAGTTCAGGTCCCATTGAATGCCAAGCCACTGAAAACGTGACTCCGGTGTGAGCCTGGACTTTGTCTTGTTTATTTGGAACCCTAGATGTTCCAAAAATTGGATTACTTTGTCCATGGCTCTGAGGCATTCCTCGACGGTTGTTGCCCAAATCAGCCAATCGTCGAGGTATGCTACTACTATTATCCCTTGTGATCTCAGTTGTTGTACTACTGCTTCCGCTATTTTCGTGAATACCCTGGGGGCTACATTCAGCCCGAAGGGCATCACTTTGAAAGAGAATGCCTGGTCTCCCAACCTGAAGCCTAGATATGGGCGGAAGTGTCTCGCGACTGGGATATGATAGTACGAGTCTGTAAGATCGATAGTGGTGGTGACGGCCCCACGGGGAAGTAAGGTCCGCACCTGCGAGATAGTCAGCATTTTGAACTTGTCGCAACGAATGAATAAGTTTAGACGGGACAAGTCTAAGATTATTCTTCTTTTTGATGAGCCTTTCTTTGGCACGCTGAATAAGCGTCCTTGAAACTTTAAATGTTTGGCTATTGACACTACCCCTTTCTGAAGGAGCTTTTGCGCATACTCTGTCAATTCCTTTGTTGGTAATTGAAGGAATGATTTGGATGGAGGGGGACCTTTGATCCAACTCCACCCCAGCCCTTTGGACACAATGCTCTGTGCCCAATTGCTGAATCCCCACCTGTGATGGAAGAAGAACAGCCTCCCTCCTACCTGAGAGATCTCACTGTTGTTGTGCAGGGCGTGCTCTGCGCCCTCCACGGAAGTGTTTCCCCCTGTTGATTGCCCTTCCGCCACCCCTCTGACGAAATGCACCCCTAGCCCTGCTTCCCCTTGTAAACCTATTAATGGCTTGGAATGCCTGGCTTTCAAATACAGGATTGAAAGCCGGGGAAACAGCGTAGGAGGTCGAGGGCTGGCTTTGGGGAGTCAACAAGAGGATGGGCTGATTCTGACCTTTCGCAGCTGCCGGTTGCACGGGTTGAGAGACCGGGACTGCCTGTACAAAATGTTGCTGCTGCTGTTTTTCGAAGGACGGGAACTTCCTGGTCTTTTTCAGCTTTTTGGCGCCAACAGGAGGATTCTCAGGTTTCCTCTTACTGGAAAGACCCCAGCGAGCCCTGAGGCTTTGGTTAAGCCTGGTTGCCTCATGCTGCACTTCATTTACAGCTGATTCTGGGAAGAGGTCAGCCCCCCAGATGGTAGAAGATAGCAGCTTGTTCGGCTCGTGCCGAATTGTAGCTTCCTGCAGGACATGTTTTCTGCAGTTCCATCTCGCTACCACAAACTCGTACAGGTCCGACTGTACAGTCTGTGTTTGTGCCTTTGCCAGGAGCTTGAACAGAGGCTCCGAACCGTAAGTCAAGGCGGCAACCTCTGTCATCACCAAGGCATTCAAAGTTCTTCCTAACCTAGTCCTTGCCTCAAATTCGGCTTGGATAAGGTTATCCGGCAGCCTAGGAAGTCTCTCCCCGAACTGATCAATGGCAGAGTCCGGCTTGAGTTTTCCTACCGTGAAGGTTGCTGGAAGGTCTTCCCAAAGTTCCCCAAAGGCTGGGAAGAGTGGGGACGTCGGGTCTGATTCCCTAAGCTGAGGGAGAGGCTCATCCTTCATGGCAGCCTGGATGGTAACCTCAGCTATCTTTGTTGTGAAGGGGAGTGGTGCCTCCTCCTCCGTAGCAAAGATCGTGAAAGGGCTCTTAAATGCCTGGAGCTTGGTATTGGTACAATCCCAGTCTTCCAGGCATCGTACCCATTCCCTCTGAGCCTGTTCGCGACTGTACAAGACAGTCTCCTTAGGGATCTTGTCTTCCCTGTTCAGAGCTGCCTCCGTTAGCCTAGCATATCCCATGAAAGGTGGTTGCAGGCCGGTGGGATGGAACTCGAAGTCCTCGATACGACGAGTTCCATAGTCCGGGATGGAGATCATTCCATCCTTGAAGGGAGCAAAGGCTGCTACCCTCCAAGGATTGCTCATGAAGGCGGGAAGGGTGTTGTAGTCAGGCAACGAGGCAACTCCAGCGCCTGCTACAGGGAGAACAGCTGGAGGAGCTTGGCTCAGCCCTGCCAGCCGATTCTCCTGGTCCGTCAGACAATCAGAAATATTCTGAATTGACTGACTGGACTAAGTCAACGAGGTGGAGATCTGGGCGATCATTTGATCGAATCTAGTATTCATCATTGAACCGACCATGTCCCCCACCTGTTGCATGACCCCTGCCGTGAAAGCAACAGGATCGAAGGGACCAACAGAACTGGCCTCGACAGGGGTCACCAGAGGAGCTCCGGTAGAAGAGGAAGATACTGGCTCGGCAGGAGCGCGGACCTTCTCTTTAGAGGACTTACCTCTCGACCCTTTCGAATGCGAAGAATAGGTCTTCACTTTCCCTGCTCCAGGATGGTGAGCCGGAGACTTATGAGAAGAGGAAGACGACGACGTCCACTCCAGGGTCTTCTGCTCTCTTTGCCCCTTCACCTTGGGGACTACTGAGGCAGTAGGCGTCTTAGCTGGAATCTCTGATTCCGTAAAGCCTTGGAAAGAAGCAGAGGAAGGGATAGGGGAAGAAGATCCAAAAGCGTCCAAAGGAAGCCCTTGGGCGCCCAACAAACCCACCTTAACCAACAACTCACCTCCACCTACCGTCACCGGCTCTACATTAAGATCCAGCGTCGCGACGTCTGCCGAGATGTCCTGGCCTCCCCCTTCCATCAGGGCCTGCTACACCTGTTGTTGAATGGCGGCGATTGTCGGAGCTGCCGCGGCGGGGTCGACATACCCAGTCGACTTACCGCCTGGGAAGATCCTAACAGCCATACTCTTATCTAAGATATATGGCTGCCCCTTCGGCGCGTTCTTGCCGAAGCCACCTACCCAGGCTTTCAGGGTATCCGACGCGGCGTCCTTAACGGCGGCAGCCTGAAAAAGAGGGTCATTGTAGTCCTTACAACGAAGCCCCGAGGAGGAATGATTAACATTTGAGAACTGTTAGAACTATATAGCAGTATTACACAAATTCATGTGATAGTATATACCAGAAAAGAATATAACTACACCGGTATATACTTACTCCGTCCGAAAACTGTTCCACCAGCTCATAGCAGATGAAGCAGGCTTCGTGGTGCCACACGACCAGGTCCTTGTGGCGGACGGCACAGGGAGCGTGCGAGCGGCAGACCTCGTGCCCGCAAGGGTCCTGGAGGACGGTATTGCACCCGACCTCCTGAAAGTTGGTAGCCTGTAAGTGAATAGATACATAAATACCATCGTTATACACTATCAGGACCACTTATGATGCTCCGCTGCATACCGGAGTAGCATAAATTTTTGGGCATAATCCTCCCCTGTAATCCGTGTGGGAGAGTCCATGGGACCCGGTAAACTGGTTGAAATTTCCCGGTGTACGCCGGAGAGGAGAATTTAGATAAACCAGATACCATTCATACACCTATAGTTGAGTTTCAAGGAGGAGTACGACATCGGAGAACGAGAGAGGATACCCATAAATTAAAACTATAAAATAAATAATAATTTGGAGAGTGGAGCTCCGTCGTAAAGCCCCTCTGTCAACCACCGGGGCGCTCGGATAGCAAGCGGGCACCCCGTCCGAAGACGAATACTGATACACAATGGGGAAAGCATGTAGGACTGACCGATCCCCCTTCCCCCTCAATAGCTGGTGGAGTCAGCTATAACTAGGAAAGAGGGGGGGGGGGGGGAGGAATCGTGGCAAAAAGAACGCCGGAGAAGGACTGATGCGGGCAGAGGGGGTGGCCAACCCCCCCCCCGATCACACCGGGACTCCCCTGAAGCTCACAGAGAACATAGACGATCCAGCAGTACTCCCTAAAGTCCATAACTCCCGTGACCCCCCTAAAAGGGGGGAGGAGGGGAGTGGTGCTCGGATGGTCGCTATAGCGACCGTGAGCGAGCGAGGACAGACCCACCTCCACGTGGGAGGAGGGGAAGGGGACTGGGACTAGGGCGATCAGTGGCTCGACGCGAGCGCAGGTGGACCATGAGGCAATAATGCAACAAAGCATAGCCTAGGTCGAGCTGACCACGTGAGCGTGAGTGGACCACAAGGCGATAATGCAACAAAACTAGCCTAGGCCAAACTGATCGCCCTTAACATGCAACCCCTAAAATGATAAATACATCGTAATGAAGAGAGAGAAAGGGGACGTCCAGGAGAAGTAGGCTAATTTCCCCGAAGGAAAACAAGCAAACTGCTCAGGAGCTGGCCTTAGCCGACACGTAAAACGGAGGGCAACGGCCAGGATGGCTGGACTAGAAAGAGACAAATAGTAATCACTCACACGCCTAAACACCCAGACCAAGGGACATGCAAGCATGAACGCTAATCTAAGGCACAGGCAATGGATTTCCGAATAGTACGATGTAAAGCAATAAAATGTGTGGGAACTTGTGTACCACGTGATAAACCCACATATAAAGGTAATAAATACACTGGATAGATACCACGGTATGGGGGACCGAAGTATCTAACCGAACATGAGGCGAGCCGGCAAGGCAGCCATGTGCCAGACCAGGTGACTATTATCAGACCTAAAAAATGGTAAAAATAGTTCCTGGCTGACAAAAAACTAGTGTAAAACATTTCGGGGTACTTAACTTAGCTGTGGCGATAGCTGCTAATTCCATGGTAAAGGTTATTAACCAAGAAAGCACACGAAAAGCACAGAGCAAAAATAGCACGTGTGTACCCAAGTTCGCTAACGAAAAGGATGACCACCAGAGGCGCTGCAGTCGGCGTGGTGGGTAGCGTAGTAGTAGTAGTTGCTGACTCCGACTGTGTATCAGCTCTCTCAGGAGGGGGATTTTGATGAAGGAGAATTCTAAATGACATGAGGTTCGTGGTAGTGGTCTCACTCGCCCCAGCTCCATACCGACACCCTCTTTTTATTTAGGGTGAGCAAGTCAGTTATTCTGACATCCTCCTGAATTTATTTTTTCTCTGGTATAATGTTAGTATCATTTACCTAGAAATAATGAACATGATATTGTAATGATAAAATTAAGTTTGTTCATACTTACCTGGCAGATATATATACGTATAGCTGTATTTTCCGAAGTCCGACAGAAATTAAAAAACTTACGACACACGTAGTGGGAGTCAGGTGGTTAGTACCCATTCCCGCCGCTGGGAGGCGGGTATCAGGAATCATTCCCATTTTCTATTCATAATTTTTATTTCCACTGTCTCCTGAGGGGAGGTGGGTGGGTACTTGATTATATATATCTGCCAGGTAAGTATGAACAAACTTAATTGTATCATTACAATATTTTGTTCATGAAACTTACCTGTCAGATATATATATAGCTGAATCCCACCTTTGGTGGTGGGAGTAGACAGAATAGAAGATTTTAGGAAACATATATATGCAGATAAATGATATCTTGATTCCTTACCTGTTAGCATAGCTGACTTCGTGGTTACTGCCGCGTAAGTCTGCTTGTGCTACTAGAGTTGCCAGCGAGGTAGAGACCTATATAGCTGGTGCACTCAAGATGATCTGTCAACGGGGGCGTGACCACGATGTGACTAGACCATTGACCATACAATGAGGGCAACGAAGTAAAAAAAAAAACCACCTGGCCTAGTCTACCAAAGGTATTCCACTAAACTAGACTAAAGAAGGGAGATCCGCCTCGGGCGGTCAACCCCACAACCAAAAAACACACACAATTAAAAGCTCACCTAACCACTAAAGGAAAGGATGAGTGCTACCTCCTGCCCCCAAAACAGTGTCTGCAGCGACGTATGGTCCAAGCGACGAGCAATGTTCGTATGTCGCTTTCACCTCCCGCAGGTAGTGTGAAGCGAACACCGAGTTGCTCCGCCAATATGTGGCACTCAAAATGTCACTGAGTGCCATATTTCTGTGAAAGGCTATCGAGGTCGAAATAGCCCTCACCTCGTGGGCATTCACTTTTAAAAGCTTCATGTCACTATCACTACATGTGGAATGAGCTTCCTTAATGGTGTCTCTCAAGAAGAAAGAAAGCGCGTTCTTTGACATGGGAAGATCAGGCTTCTTAACCGAGCACCACAAGTTGCCCGAAGGTCCTCTACAGTCCTTCGTTCTGTCTAAATAGAATTTGAGAGCCCTGACAGGGCACAGGACTCTCTCTGGCTCATTACCCACGATCTCTGTCAAACCCTTGATTTCAAATGTCTTGGGCCAAGGGTTGGACGGGTTTTCGTTCTTTGCTAAGAACAAAGGGCTTAAAGAACAAACAGCATCAGAGTTCTTAAACCCAACATGCTTGCTTATAGCCTGGATCTCACTAACTCTCTTCGCCGTCGCCAGAGCAGTTAGAAAAAGTGTCTTCCTTGTAAGGTTTCTAAGCGAAGCTAAGTTGAGAGGTTCAAAATTACTGGACATCAAAAACTTTAGAACAATGTCTAAGTTCCAAGAAGGAACTCTTGGTTGAGGTACCTTCGAAGTCTCGAAAGACTTCAGAAGATCATGAAGGTCTCTGTTATTGGCTAAGTCCAGTCCTCTATGCCTAAAGACTACAGAAAGCACACTTCTGTAGCCTTTTATCGTAGGCACCGCTAAGCGAACTTCATTCCTCAAGTAGAGAAGGAAGTCTGCGATCTGGCTCACAGAGGTAGAGGTGGAGGAAATGCCTTTCTTCCTGCACCAGCTCCGGAAAACAGCCCACTTGGATTGGTATACGGCAATAGAAGAAGGACTCCTTGCCGTTGCGATTGCTTTCGCCACAGGTCTTGAAAAACCCCTCGCTCTGGCCAACTTCTGGATAGTCTGAACGCAGTCAGACTCAGAGTGGGGAGGTTTTTGTGATACCTCTCGAAGTGGGGCTGTTTGAGTAGATCTATCCTTGGAGGCAGAGTCCTCGGAAAGTCTACTAGAAAGGACATGACCTATTGTGAACCAGTCGGTCGCTGGCCAGAAGGGGGCGATGAGAGTCATCCTCGTTCCCTCTGATGCCGCGAATTTCCTTATTACTTCCCCTAGGACCTTGAACGGGGGAAAGGTATATACGTCTAGTCCCGTCCAGTCCCAAAGAAGGGCGTTTACTGCTACTGCTCCTGGGTCTAGAACTGGTGAGCAGTACAGCGGGAGTCTCGTTGTCCTGGAAGTTGCGAAGATGTCTACGAGAGGACATCCCCATAACTTCCACAACCTCTGGCATACTTCCTGATGAAGGGTCCACTCCGTCGGCAGAAGTTGACCTTGTCGACTGAGCAGATCTGCACGGACGTTTTCTACCCCTGATATGAATCTCGTCAGGATAGAGGACGTCGTGTGCCTTCGCCCATAACAGGATCTCCTTTGCAAGGAAGAACAGGGATCGAGAGTGGGTTCCTCCCTGTTTCTTGAGGTATGCCAGGGCTGTGGTGTTGTCCGAGTTGATCTGCACCACATTGCCGGAGACTTCGTTCTGAAAGAACTGGAGCGCCAGATGGACTGCTGCCAGTTCCTTGAGGTTTATGTGCCAGGACACCTGTTCCCCTCTCCAGGTGCCTGACACTTCCTCCCCCCCCAGTGTTGCTCCCCACCCCGCGGAAGACGCGTCGGAAAACAACACTAGGTCGGGGTTCTGAAGCTTGAGGGAAAGACCCTCTGCGAGCTTCAAAGGGTCGGTCCACCATCTTAGATGTTACCTTTACCTTACCTCTGATAACACCAGAATCGAATCCAAAGTGTTTTGGTGCTTCCAATTGTCCGCAAGGAAGAATTTGAAGAGGCGGTCTGAGGTGCCAACCGCCCTAGGGAAACAAACTTCTCCAGTGAGGAAATGGTCCCCAGCAGACTCATCCATTCCCTCACCGAGCATGATTCCTTCCCCAGAAAGGTTGACACTTTGCTTAGGCAATCTAGTTGTCGCCCCTGGGACGGAAAAGCCCGAAAAGCCACTGAGTCCATCTGAATCCCCAGATAGACTAAAGACTGAGAAGGGGTCAGATGTGACTTTTCGAGGTTCACCAGAAGCCCCAGGGACTTCGTTAACGACAAAGTCGTGTGAAGGTCCTCCAGACACCGGTCTTTCGAGGAGGCTCGTACGAGCCAGTCGTCCAGGTAGAGAGAGATCCTGACTTTGGAAAGATGAAGCCACCTCGCAATGTTCTTCATCAGTAGGGTGAATACCATGGGAGCAGTGCTGAGTCCAAAGCAGAGAGCCCTGAATTGAAACACTTTTCCTGTTTTCAAGGACAATACAAAACCGCAGGTATGTTTATGGACACGGGGGTGGATTGGGGACGTAGGAAATACGCGTCCTGGAGATCTAGTGAAGCCATCCAATCCCCCGGTCTTAAGGCTCCCATCACTGACTGAGGTGTCTCCATCTTGAACCTCTGCTTGATGACAAAGAGGTTCAGGTTGCTGACATCGAGTACCGGTCGCCATTCCCCGACTGCTTTGGCACCAGGAACAGTCTGTTGTAAAATCCGGGGGAATTAGGTCGGAGACCTGTTCTACGGCGTGTTTCACGATCATCTGTTCTAACAGATCGTAAAGCACTTGTTGCTTTTCTCCCCGATAAGAGGAGACATGTCCCTGGGTGTCGTAGACAGCGGGGGTGGTTTCAGGAACGGGATCCGGTAACCCTTCTTTAAGATGTCCAAGGACCATTTGTCCGCACCTCTCTCTTCCCAGGCTTGCGCAAAAAGCTGAAGCCTGGCTCCAACCGGTGACTGAAGGACTTCTGCTTCACTTCTTGTTCTTGGCAAGCGCAGTGGCTCTGCCTCTGGAAGTGCCTCTTCCTCGAGGGGCTGGTCTCGAGGAAGAATCTGCTTTTTGTGACGGAGAGACAGATTTAGCTGTACAATTGCAAAACAGGGATCTCTTCTTCAAGAGCCCTGTGCAAAAGTGAGCTGTAAGCTCCTCCGAACCATCTCTGACGGCCTTGTCCATACACGACATTACGCTGGACAGCTCCCCCAGACTAATCGAGTCGGAACTCCTAGACTTGGCATCCAGAACTCCCAAACACCAATCTAGAAAGTTGAAGACCTCTAACGTCCGAAAGAGGCCTTTAAGGTGGTAGTCCATTTCCGTAGTAGACCAGGAAACTTTCGAAGAGGACAGGTGAGACCTCCTCGAGGCATCCACAATGCTAGCGAAGTCTCCTTGAGCTGACGAGGGAAGTCTAATACCTACGTCTTCTCCCGTTTCATACCAAATGCCAGCCTTCCCACTAAGTCTCGAAGGTGGCAGGGCAAAAGAAGTCTTTCCCTGAGACTTCCTTTTCTCCATCCAGTCATGGACCTTACGAAGAGCCCTCTTAGTTGAAAGGGACTTCTTCATTCTGACAAATGCCGAGACCTTGTTTGATCTTGGAGAAGAAAGTTGTGAAGAGGAGAGCGAGGAGCTTCCGGGTGAAACGTATCTCCAAACTCTGATTGAAGAAGGCGGGTCAAACCTGGTAGTCGGAAGAGACTGCCGCCAAAAGGTTTCTCATCATCCACTTCAACCGAAGCGTCGCTAAACTCTGCTTCCGACACAGGTGAAGTTGGAGGAAATAAGGCTGGACCAAGACTATCTGGTCTAAGTTTCCAAGAGGCGCGTTGCTGTGAAGTGGAAGGCAAAGCTGACTCCTTAATAGAAACTCCGGTCGTATCTCTAAGACCCGAAGTAACTTGCAAAGTCTCATCAAAAACAGGTGGGAGACGACGAAAATCCACATCTTCGTCCACCCGAGCGTCCGCTGGCGCACACCTGGCGTCCGCTGGCGCACACCTGGCGTCCGCTGGCGCACACCTGGCGTCCACTGGCGCACGCCTGGCTGCAACTAGCGCGGGATTGGCGTCCACTCGCGCGCTGCTGGTCCGCTGGCGCACGCTTGGCGTCCACTGGCGTGCGAATGACATTTACTAAAGCGCGCTTAACATCTCGTGCGCGCTCTGCTTCCGCTGGTGCACTCTTAGATACCACTGGCGTTCGCTTGGCTTCCGACCGAGCGTCAGGATCGTGAACTTGCACCGAAGCGTTCACGCAAGTATCGAGCTCTCGCACCGCAAGCTTACGAGCGGGTAATACCGCTTCATGCGCAGAGCGAGCAAAATCCTCTTCACGTCCTCCAGAGAGCCGCTGGGGAGTCGCACGAACTCTAGCAGGCGAAGAAAGTGGAGAGATAGACGAGCGAGGAGAGGGAGAGGGAGACCTTCTAGATCTCTTCACAGGCAGACGGTCATCCTTTCTCCTGGGACGTGGTTGCGTCCCTTTCTTAGCAAGATCATCAGCAAGCTGTTGCTGCAAAGAGCGCAGGATCTTCTCAGTAGGAGAGGATTCCTTGTCAGGTGACGGGCTGATCCTGTGAGAAGACGAGGGGCGAGGGGACGCCTTCTTCCTTCTCCCAGAAACTGCCGTAGCACGCGCTCGAGAGCGACTGGGGCGCTCAACAAAGTCTTCATCCGATGACTCCTTACGCTTCTTCTGTGGCGGGAAGGCTGCGAACACACTCTCAGGCGATGATCGCCTCTCGAGAGCCAAAACTGGACGTGAAGCGTCACGATCACCAACGTCTCCTTTTCAGCGGGCGTGAAACAGAATGAGAGCTCCACCGCCCCATTGTTGCGTGGGGAGGAAGCCTCTGAAGAAGAGAAACACTCTTTCAGGAGACGTGCACGCTCCTTGGCAGTCTGTGTAACGTCAACAGATACTGCCGAAGGCACGTCAGATCGGTGGGCGTTCCCCGTAACCCTCCTGCGGCTTTCGACATGCCCTCTCCCTGAAACCTGGGAGTCCGGCAGCGGTCTAGGCCTAGAGGCGAAATGGGGCCGATCTGACGCACACCCTCCGACCAACGAAGGAGCACTGTCACTGCACTTTGCACCTTCACTTTTGCCTTCTAAGGCGAGCACTTTAGATTCTAAATTACAAATCGACTCTAAGATAAATGTAAGGGTATTACCCTCCAACAGACACTGTTTCAGGGCCCGAAGGCAACACTACAGGGTTAGGAGTAGTGATAAAGGAGGGTTAGTAGGAGAAAACATGAACTTCCTGACGTTTACCTGAAACGCTCCTGGAGGAAGACCTCCTTAACCTATCCCGTTCAAGCTTACGCAGATAGGACTCATACGCTCTCCATCCAGAATCAGAAAGACACTCACATTCCTTGCAGCGACTTTCATACATACAATCATGCTCTCTGCAACTCTTACACAAAGTATGAGGGTCTACTGATGCTTTCAGTAGCCTACCTCGACAATCACTCTTGGTACAAAACCTGGCGCTAGCCGAACTAGAACCAGACATCTTATTTAAAGAGAAATCAAGCCAAAATCAATCAAATCCACAATTAACGTGTGCCTAGCCACCGATCCAAAAGTCAAGATACCAAAAAATCAAAAAGGGGTACTTATAGTAGCCAAGTTTCCTAAATTCAAGACGGAGGTGCTGAAAACTGTGTTTACAACACCGGCGACAGAAAAATTATGAATAGAAAATGGGAATGATTCCTGATACCCGCCTCCCAGCGGCGGGGGAATGGGTACTAACCACCTGACTCCCACTACGTGTGTCGTAAGTTTTTTAATTTCTGTCGGACTTCGGAAAATACAGCTATATATATATCTGACAGGTAAGTTTCATGAACAAATTAAGGATTATTTCACGAAGCGACATGAAGCGAGCCCAGAAATGATATTGTTATGATACAATAAAGTTTCATACATACTTACCTGGCAGATACATACTTTAGACTCCGTCGTCCCGACAGAAATTCAAATTTCGCGGCACACGCTACAGGTAGGTCAGGTGATCTACCGCCCTGCCGCTGGGTGGCAGGAATAGGAACCATTCCCATTCTCTAATCAGATTTTCTCACTTCCACCTGTCTCCTGCGGGGAGGCTGGGCGGGCCATTTATCGTATATATCTGCCAGGTAAGTATGTATGAAACTTTATTGTATCATAACAATATCATTTTCATACATTCAACTTCCCTGTCAGATATATACTTAGCTGACTGGCACCCTTGGTGGTGGGTAAGAGACAGCTAACTACTGAAATAGACAGGTAAACAACATATGTTGTAGGTACAGATAAACCTTGGTTCCTACCTGATTAAGCGGAAGACTTTGTGGCTACTGCCCAGGAGTGTGCTTCGCTTCAAGAGCCTCAGCGAGATAGTGATCTATGGCTAAGAGTTCTTGTGGGTCTGCCAACGGGGTCTTATCCACTTACATGACAACACACCTTGCCTAGTGGCATAATTAAGGAGCACAACACCAATCCCGATCACCTGATCCTAACACGAGGGTTAGTACTTAAATTGAAAAGAGTTATCCCCAAACTCCTTTCAAAAAACCCTAAAAACTCGATGTTAAATAAAATTTAACTCACTAATTAAGGATCAGTATCGGCTCCCTATCCCAGCAACGTATCCGCAGACACGTATAAACCAAGAGAGAAGGATCTCTCGCAGGTTATCTTGACATCCTTCGGGTAATGGGAAGTCAACACAGAGTTACATCTCCCGTATGTGACAGCTAATATGTCCTTTATGACATATTGTAATGGAAAGAACAAGAATTCGCAAAAGCTCGCACTTCATGCGCTTTTAATTCTCAGCTGTTTGAAAGAATCATCAAGGCACTTTATGAAGTGCTTTAGAGATCACACTTGTCTCAAAGAAGGCCAGGGCGTTCTTTGATATAGATCTCTTCTGGATGAAGCCTGGAGCCTGGCTGGCGCCTCGCACCTGGCTGGTGCCTCGCGCCTGGCTGGCGCATTACTCTCGGCTGGCGCCTGGCTGGCAGCTGGCGCCCGTCTGGCGCTTCTGGAGCCTGGCTCCTGGCTGTCGCTTTTTGGCGCCTGGCTGGCTCCTCCCCACTTGCTGGAGCTTCGAGCTTGGCTGGAGTCTCAAGGCTGGCTGGCAATTTCCACATCGGACACTCTCACCTGTCCGATCTGTTCGCGGTTGGAGGCCCGCTCCTTCTCCGCATCAGACAAAAAACGCGTTCATTCGAGCTGTCTGCCTCTGGCGTTTTTCGCCTGTTTGGCACTTGGCGCCTGGCTGGCGCTTCGTTGCCTGAGGATCCTGAACAAACCACAATAGTTTATCAGGAGACTGGAGGAGGGTGGAAGGAACTCTTCTACCTGGAGCCTCTGGCCTAGGACGAGGGGAGGCGCTTGTAGCCAGTTACATCCAGTAGACGATAGGATATCTAAACAGGACAAGAGAGAAGAGTCTTCCTACGAGGAGGATCCTTCGTGAGTACTTCCGTTGCTAACGAGATCTATTCCTACATGTTGAGGAGGTTTCTCGTTGCAGAATCTTCCCTCTCCTTACCCGAAGGAGGGGAAGGAGCCTGGAAGTCGAAGGAGACTCCCGAGCCGAAAGTGGGCGAACCCAGGCTTTCTTAGCTCTTATCGTGTCCCTCTGAGTACCTTCTGGGAAGCGCTTCGAGCCTTCATCGCACCCCAAAGACTCTGTAGGCAAACGTTAAACCATTTCTTCTTCTGAAGATAAAACTTACGTACCCTGCCTGGGCAAAGAAACCCTTCTATCTCTTCCTGTATCAATTGGGAAAGTCCCTTGACTTCAAAGCTCTGAGCCAGGATTAGAAGGGTTTTAGTTCTTTGCCAGACATACTATGCTGGCAAGAACCAATCGCCGAGTCTCCATTGAATCTGATGCGAGATTCCAATACACAAAAATTCACTTGTCCTCTTGGTAGTTGGTAGGGCGAAGAGAAACAATGAATTCCCTCATAAAATTTCTAAAAGAAGCTTGATGAGGAGAAGTTCCAACTTGTCGGAACACGGAATCTGCGGGCCACGAAAAGATCCCAACTTGAAGTATATGATATCCTACTCTTGGTCGTATTGAGGTATCGTATAAGATCCCGAAGATCTTAGTCCTCTGCTATCTCTAAGTCCCTTTGTAGAGACAGAGTATAGCCTGCTACTGTATTCTTTGATAGCAGATATATACAAAGGTGATTCTTCTCTCAGAAAGGGAAGAAAAACCGCCATGTGGGTCACAGAGGTATCGGAAGAGGACAGTTTCCTCATTCAACCCAGTACGATCTGCAGCACTTCTATGTCTTGGCCATGACACTTGTCATTCCCCTTGCAAAATCCTCTCATTCATACCAACTTCTCGTCAGTCTGCACGAAGACAGACTCAGAGAGGAGAGGTTTTTGAGGTCCCTTCTTGTGAAAGCCTTTACAGGCTCCTGGTTGGCGCTACATTGTCCGAAAGTCCTGAACATCCACAATAGTAAATCACAAGACTGGAGAAGGGTGGAAGAAATTCTTCCACTTTGAGCTTTGGCTTCTCCGGCAAGGGGAGGTGATTGTAGTCAGCTACATCCAGTATACGATAGGATATCTAACAGTACGAGAGATAAGAGTCTTCCTCCGAGGAGGATCCTTCTTGAGTACTTCCCTTGCTCACGAGATCTCTTCTTACCTGTTGAAGGGGTTTCTCGTTGCAGAATCTTCCCTATCCTTGTCCGAAGGAAGGGAAGAAGCCTGGAAGTCGAAGGAGACTCCGAGCTGAAATTGGGAGGACTCCTGATTTCTAGCTCTTTATTGTATCCCTCTGAACACCTTCTGGGAAGCATTTCGAGCCGTCATCGCTTTCCAAAGACTCTGTAGGCAAACGTTTGAACCATTCTACTGTAGATGAAAACGTAAGTACTCTGCCTGGACAACGAAACCTCTATCTGAAAACATTGAATCAGGAATAGGGGGTTTTAGTTCTTTTGCCAGACATACTATGCTGGCAAGAACCCACTGCCTAATCTCCATAGAATCTGATGCGAGATTCCAATGCTCAAAAAAAAAATTTTACTTGTCTTCTTGGTCGTTTAGGACCAAGAGAAACAAAGAATTCCCTCATAAAAATTTCTCAAAGAAGTTTGATGAGGAGTAGTTCCACCTTGTCGGAACATGGAATCTGTGGCCACAAAAAAGACCCCATTAGAAGTACATAATATCCTACTCTTGTCACATTGAGGTATCATATAAGATCCCGAAGCTGTTAATCCTCTGCTATCTCCAATTCCCTTTGTAGAGACAGAGTATAGCCTTTTACTGCATTCTTTAATAGCAGACATATACAAAGGTGATTCTTCCCTCTGAAAGGGAAGAAAAAACCGCTATGTGGTTCACAGAGGTATCGGAAGAGGACAGCTTCCTCATTCCCTCTAGCACGATCTGCAGCAATTCTATGTTTTGGCCATGACTATTGTAATTTACCTTAAAAAATCCTCTCATTCATGTCCACTTCTGGTCATTCTGCACGCAGACAGACATAGTGGAGAGGTTGTTAAGGTCCATTTATAATAGATGCTGATAGAATATCCAGACTCTCTTGGAAAAAACTTCCAAAACATGTTGTGAGAAGAACGTGACCTCTGTGAATCCAACCTCTCTAAGGCCAAAATGAGGCATAAAGTATTATCCTCTCTTTGTTTGACGCCCTTTATCTTAAATTCTGCAAAGAATTTATATTTAGGGGAAAAAAAAGACTAAAGTTTATTCCCCTTTCTAAAAAAAATAAAGATGGCGTATATTGCTACCTCTCTTGGTTCGAGGAAAAGGAAGCAGTCTATAGGAAGCCTGTTCGTCTTCTACCTTGCTAAGAGATCTATGAAGAAGACTTTCCGCAGGTTCTCACAACTCTTTCCAAAAATGTTAGACATGTTTACAGTTATTATCGTTGATCGAGAAGGTTCTCTTTGTTAACGCGAACAGGAGCGAAAAAAGAGATTCTCGATGTTCTTTGCGATATAAGAGTCGTGGAATTGGCCTAAGTGATTAAATGGGTAACGAAATCAGGAACGAATTTTGCCGTTACCGAGCCTGGTGTCCGAGAGGCTACTGGACTCTTAGGTTAATAACTCGCTAAAACGAGAAAATCTTGGATGGTGCTCTTGGCTCACTGCGCCAGGCTGGCGCTTCTAGCGCTTTGTGCCAGGCTGGCGCTTCTGGCGCATTGCGCCAGGCTGGAGCTTCCTTCTAATTCTTTTAAGGTTATGTGCCAGAACACCTGTGCCTTTATGGTACCCGATATCCTTTCACGTTAATTCCGTTCTTAGTAGGAAAAAACTTTATATACGTAGTATAGTCCATTCAGGGAGACAAGTTCTGCCACAAAGAGAAGGTTTCCCATCTGACTCATCCATCTTCTGAGCAGGTACTCTAATAAGCCATGCTTTCGTAAGCCTGAGAGCATTATATAATATAATGTTCTGCTGCGATAGAATCCTTTAATAATGTTACCTACGGTAAACAGCATTGAAAGGTTGTATTATCTCTCTTATTGAAAGCTTCTTAGCAAAAGGCATACAATATTTTATTTATGTTAGCTTAACTATCCCCTCAATCCGAGGCTAAGACCGCGATTGTAGGGGAGAGATACGGATAGTTATTCCATCCCACAGGAGAGAGAGATGAACCCGACCCCTCATGACTGACACCTACATGGTACTGCGTTGGTCTTAGGATCTCAGCGAAAGCAATCTCCGTTAGCCGTCTGGCCTTACTCTTCCAGAGTTGCCAGCTACTCCATTTAATAAAGGAATCTTATAAAATTATTATCGAACTTCAGGAAGTTCTTATTAAAGCATATTTAAGCGAAACAAGACTTCTATAAATCTAGAAGCTAAGTAGGTGTTGTCTTAACAATCCATTTAAGCGTAGTCCTTCCTAGGAAAGTCGTAGAAGGATACTGGTAATTGAGTTGCACAGCAAGAAGTAACTACGGTATGTGTTTAAGATTTGACCGTATCGTATTCTCATACAGCAGATACTCTACTACCTTCTACTATCTTCGTTCTTTTCGTTAATAGAACGATAGAAAGAGTATACGTATATATATCCTTAAGGAAGGAAGTTAATCCAGGAACTCTTTAAATCCTTGTGATTTCCTCATAAATCGCGGAAGAGACAGAATTCCTGTTCATCACTAGGGTTTACGGAAGGAAGTAGATATTTCCTATCCGCCATCATACCCAAACGTCGATGAGATTCTTATTAAGAAAAACTCCCAAAGCTCTTGCCTCCTCAAAACGAGGGAAGAGCATGGATGAAGGAGAGAGTCTGCATCGAGAGGAACTGCCTAACACAGGAGTCTTCTGAATAATGAAAAGGGGCTTCTCTTAGTATCAGAATCCTTCTGACAAAAGCAACGGCCGCCTGTGCGACATCTTGCACATTTGCCAGGGGAAAGTTGCTCAAGTTAAAAAACTCAAAGAGGAGCCTCGCGACTGACCTCTCTCTCAAATGCAGATTTGGAATATTCTGGTGCCTGGCGCCTGGAGTCTTGCGCCTAGCGTCTGGATAGTTCCGCGCCTGGAATGTTCCGCACGCTAGAAAGGAGACTCGCTCCTGGAACGTTCCACTTGCGTGGAAGGTCCCGTGCGCCCTTATAGTTCCAAGCGCCTCTAGTCTTCTTTTACAAGCCTCTTGCCAGTAAACGTTCAATGGAAGCATCCTTCTGTCTACTATAAGGCTCCTCAGTCTATCCGTCTGTTTTCTCTTTGAAGGAGCCTTGCGCCAAGAAAAATGTTCTGGAACACGGCTCGCGCTCAGTTGCTGGAACGAGGCTTGCGCTAGTCTGTTGGAACGCGGCTCGCGCTAGTCTGTTGGAACGCGGCTCGCTGCTGGCTGTTGGAACGTTGCTCGCGGTAGCTTGCTGGCTGGCTCTCAGCCTCTCGCTCAGTGTTCTCTTAGTTTTCAGAGAACGCGCCGATCGTCCGAACTCCAAACATGTACATTCTTCGTCTTTTCGGATGTAAGATGAAGAAACGGAAGAAGAGACGCACTTTTTTTTAAGGATGCCTTTCCAATGGCTATCCCTGGCAGTCTGGGACGTTCTACAGATCCTGCTGAGGGAACGCCCGATCGGTGGGGATTCTCCATAACCTCCGTAAGGCTTTCGACTTTCCTTCTCCTCTGGGCTTGTGAGCTTGGAAGAGGTCTAGGCCTGAGAGCGAGATAGAGCAGATCGGACGCACCCTCTACTATTTTAGGACGCCTTTCCAATGGCGAACTTGGCAGTCTGGGACGTTCTACAGATCCTGCCGAGGGGACACCTGATCGGTGGGGATTCTCCATAACCTCCGTAAGGCTTTCGACTTTCCTTCTCCTCTGGGTATGTGAGCTTGGAAGAGGTCTAGGCCTGGGAGCGAAACAGAGCCGATCAGAACGCACCCTCCACTGCACTGGGAACACTAAAATCACTTCTTACCTTTCAATAGCTCGTATTTTGAGCTACATTCCTTTGTCTTCAAATTGCAATATGAATTTGAAGATTCTGTGAAGAAAGAAGGAGATGAGGATACAACACTACTAGTATTGTTAATGCTCTAACTGCTCGTTAGTACGAGAGCTATGAAAACTTCTAAAGGAAGCGTAACTAATTCTATTCCTGACTTCCTCAAGATGGAAGTTAGCTCAATCAATTCTAACATTTACTACACGTTATTATGAATAAATATTAAAATTTCCCTTCTTGCAAACTATGTGAGTGTCTACCGAAAAGTTCGGTAGTTACACGTAAACAATTCTTCGAAATTTTCGAAGCCAAAGTCATTAAAACAAATTAATATGCGTATGCCGAACCAAAGATCCAGTACTTCCCTGCAAAAGATAGCCCAGAAGATCGATGGCAATGAAATCCAAAAATCAAGTCAGGAGGAACTGCAAACATTGTTTACATTCCAAGCGACAGAAAATATGATAGAAAACAGGAATGGTTCCTAATCCTGCCACCCAGGGCAGGACGGTAGATCACCTGACCTACCTGCAGCGTGCCGCGAAATTTGAATTTCTGTCGGGGACAACGGAGTCTTAGCTATGTATATATCTGACAGGTAAGTTGATTGTATGAAAACTCCCGTAGCTCTTGCCTCGTCATAATGAGGGAAGAGTATGAATGAAGGAGAGTGTCCACGCTGAGAGGAACTGCCTGTTACAGCAGTCTTCTGAATATTGGAGAAGGGCTTCTCTCAGTATCAGAATCATTCTGACAAAAGCGACGGCCGCCTGTGCGACATCTTGCGCCTTTGCCAGGAGAAGGCTGATCCTGCTAAAAACTAAAAAGAGAAGAACTCTTGGAAGGTGATTCACGCCTGAAAGTGTCTGTCTCTGGAAAGTTCCGCACGCCTGGAAGGTGACTCACGCTTGGAAAGTTCCGCGCGCCTGGGAGGCGACTCGCGCCTGGAAAGTTCCGCTTGTGTGGGAGGTTCCGCTTGTGTGGAAGGTTCCGCTCGCCTGGAATGTTCCGCGATCCTGTTAGGCTCCTCTCGCCCGGAAAGTTCCTCCTGCCTGGAAGGGGCTTCTGGCCTGCCTGGCGCTTCTCACCAAGCTGGTTCTTCTCTGTCTGAAGAAGACCACTCATCTATAGGAGCTAGTTGCTTGGGAGAAGGCGGAACATTCTCAGGAAGCTTGGACACAACTCCACGCTTCATGGAAGAATGCGGGACAGGAGATCGGAACTCTGATTCTCGCTTGGAGGGAGAAACGCCTGGTTGCTGGAACGCGGCTCGCGCCTGGCTATTGGAACGCGGCTCGTGCTTCTCGCCTGGTTGGAACTCAGGGTTCTCTTAGTTTCCAGAGAACGCGATAGATCGTCCGAACTCCAAACATGTCCATTCTTTGTCTTTTTGGATGTAAGATGAAGAATCGGAAGAAGAGACGCACTATTTAAGGATGCTTTTGCAATGGCGATCCTTGGCAGTCTGGGATGCTCCAGATCCTACCGAGGGGACGCCTGATCGGTGGGGATTCTCCGTAACCTCCGTAAGGCTTTCGACATTCCTTCTCCTCTGGGCCTGGGAGCTTGGAAGAGGTCTAGGCCTGGGAGCGAGACAGAGCCGATCAGACGCACCCTCCACTGCACTGGAAACACTATATTCACTTCTTACCTTTTTTAAAGAGCTCGCATTTTGAGCTCCCTCGATTTATTCTTTAAATTTGCACAAGATGAATTTGTAGTTTCTGTGAGGTAAGAAGGTGATGAGGATGCAACAACTACTAGTATTGTTAATACTCTAACTGCTCGTTAGCACGAGACTTATTAAAGCTTCTAAAGGAAGCGTTTCTAGACATATGCTTTCTGACTTCCTAAAGTAGGAAGTTAGAGTGTTTATATTTCCTCAATCAAGTTTTTTAACACTTCTTACACTTATTAGTGAATAGATATTAATATTGCCCTTTATTGCAAAATATGCGAGTGTCTACCGTAAAATTCGGTAGTTTCACGTAAAATTTTCTTCGAAAATTCGAAGCCAAATTCATTAAAAAGTTACTATAAGCGTATGCCAAACCAAAGACCCAGTACTTCCCTGCAAAAGATAGCCCAGAAGATCGATGGCGATGAAAAACGAAAATCAAATCAGGAGGTACCAATAACGATGTTGTAGGCACCAGCGACAGAGAAAATCTGATTAGTGAACGGGAATGGTTCCTATTCCTGCCACCCAGCGGCAGGGCGGTAGATCACCTGACCTACCTGTAGCGTGTGCCGCGAAATTTGAATTTCTGTCGGGACGACGGAGTCTAAAGCTGTATATATCTGACAGGGAAGTTGAATGTATGAAAACGTAAAGTATGAAAAAGTAAAAAAAAATAATTTAAAGTTTTTAGTAAAGTTAAGTGTTAAAGTTTTCTGCCATTTGTTAATGTGTTTTGTAAAGTTTAGTGTTAATGTTTCCTGTCATTTTTTAATGTTTCGTACAGTTAAGTGTTCATGTTTTCTGCCATTTGTCGTCGTCCTCTGTCGCCACTTTCGGAGACCGCCTCACTCGAAAGGTAAGGTTCCTCCACATTCTACTACATATGTACGTACAGTATTTCTTGTACCCTGTACATTAATAATCTTTATTTACAGGTAATCACAGTTATGTTGGGTATTGAATGGTCCAAAAGGTTCTATTTCATTGTTAATTGGTCAATTTAGCTTTATTATAAAATTTACTGTGGTGTTTTTGTAGGGCTTGGAACGAATTAGGCAATTTACATGTAAAATGTGGTTCAAGATACGAAAAAATCAGGGTACAAAGGCTGCTTTGGAACTGATTAATTTCGTATCCTGAGGTACTACTGTATTGTATTCTAACCTATATGTTAACCTTCCTTCAAGTTTATCTTTATTGGAGGGGGGTTCGCCCCCCGGTCATGTAACACGTTAGGTTAGGGTAGGTTGGTTATCTGTTACAAAGTGATTATTCGCAGAGCCCAGCTCGGCGAATAAGCGTTTGGTAATTATCGGCCAAGCTTGGCTCGCTCCGCTTATTTGCCGAGCTAGCACTGCACGCGCATACCACGGAACTGCTTAGGCGGGCTATACAAATGTGCGCTTGTTAATAATCCGACGTCATTCAGCCCTCAGACATCACCAAGATTACTTTGTTCACTGGGAGACTATCGCTCATACTATCTGCGATGGCTTTTTTCATGGTGGCAAAAGTTTTGCCAAATGGATGGATTTTACTGAAATTCTGGATCAGTATTCTCAGGCTACTAAGACTGTGCAAACCAGAGATTATAAAGAGGACCTCAGTACCCAGATCATTTAATGTACGCCTATATTAGGCTTAAATGCAAACACTATGGTGTCAACAAGGTTGACGTAAGTGGCCACAGACCAAATCAAAGGTATGGAAAACTGTTTTTATATTTTAAAAAGTAGAAAAGTAAAAAGTAATGGGTAAAGACAAAAGAAAAAAAAGTGTGAGTTTGTTGCTCGCTAGTACTTCGCCATTGATCAGTGACAGTATGTCTGAAGTATGTTGCTGTCATAAATTCAAATGCGTACACTTAGGACTATAATAATAATTGTCCTTCCACTGTTTGTTAGGACATAATATATATTTTGTGAAATAAATGTATTATAAAATAGGCTAATAGCTATTCCCAGAGCCGAGCTCGGCAAATAAATGCCTAGCTCTTATTCACCGAGCCCGGCTCTGGGAATAAGGCTTACCTATATTCAAGTTTGTGGTTCTTTAACCCTTAAACGCCGAAGTCGTAAAAAAAAAATGTCTCCCGTGTGCTGGAGGTGTTTCAGAGTGAGCGCGGAAGCGGAAAAAATATTTTTTTCAAAAAATCACAGCGCGCTTAGTTTTCAAGATTAAGAGTTCATTTTTGGCTCCTTTTTTTGTCATTGCCTGAAGTTTAGTATGCAACCATCAGAAATGAATAAATTATCATTATCATATATAAATAATGCGATATATGATAGCGCAAAAACGAAATTTCATATATAATTGTATTCAAATTGCGCTGTGCGCAAAACGGTTAAAGGTAACGAGTTACTTCTTTTTTCGTTGTAATGAAAACTAAATTGCGATCATTTTGGTATATAACACATTGTAAAACGATAAAAGCAACACAGAGAAAATATTATCACAAAATAATGCATGAATTCGTAACGCACGGACGTAAACAAATATTTTTTTCAAAAATTCACCATAAATCTAAATATTGTCCTAGAGACTTCCAATTTCTTTCAAAATGAAGACAAATGATTGAATATTACTATACTTTAAGAATATTAGCTTACAAATGCAGTTTTCGACCATATCTGACTAGGTAAAGTTGACCGAATGTCGAATTTTTTATATACATATATTTTTTTATATGCAATTATTTCGGAAATAAGAAAAGCTACAACCTTCAAATATTTTTTGTTTTATTCTACATGAAATTGCGCACATTTTCATATATAAAACTCTACGAAATGCCTAATATGAAATGGAGCAAATATTCCGAGAATGGAACGTACGCATTTCGGAGATTTGTGGCGGAGAATCCGCGAGCGGAGGGAAGGAAAGTTTTTTTTAAATTCACCATAAATCTAAATATTGTGCTAGAGACTTCGAATTTGTTTCAAGATGAAGATAAATGACTGAATATTACCAGACTGTAAAGAGTTTTAGCTTACAATTGCGTTTTTCGACCATTTCGGTAGAGTCAAAGTTGACCGAAAGTGGTTTTTTTTCTATTTATCGTGATTTATATGCAAATATTTCAAAAATGAGAAAAGCTACAACCTTCAATTATTTTTAGTTGTATTCTACATGAAATTGCGCACATTTTCATATATGAAACTTTATGTAACGGCTAATTTAAAATGGTGCAAACATTACCACAATCGCACGTATGATGTTTTCGGAAGTTACCGCGCGGACGTAAAGAAAATGTTATTTTTTTCATAAATTCACCATAAATCGAAATATTGTGCTAGAGACTTCCAATTTGTTGCAAACTGAAGGTAAATGCTTGAATATTACTAGAATATAAGCGGTTTAGCTTACAACTGCGTTTTTTGACCATTTCGGTAGAGTCAAAGTTGACCGAAGGTTGAAAATTTGTCACTTATCATTTTTAATATGAAAATATTTCAAAATTGATAAAAGCTACAACCATGGGTTGTTTTTAGTTGTATTGTGCATGAAATTGCGCACATTTTCATATATAAAACTTTATGTAACGGCTAATTTAAAATGGTGCAAACATTGCCACAATCGCATGTATAATTTTTTCGGAAGTTACCGCGCGGACGGAAGGAAAAAGTTTTTTCATAAATTCACCATAAATCGAAATATTGTGCTAGAGACTTCCAATTAGTTGCGAAATTAAGTTAAATGATTGAATATTACTATAATATTAGAGTTTTAGCTTATAATTGCGTTTTTCGACCATTCCGATAGAGTCAAAGTTGACCGAAGGTTGAAATTTTGGGACTTATCGTTATTTATATGAAAATATCTCAAAACTGATAAAAGCTACAATCATGAGTATTTTCTTGTTATATTCTTCATAAAAATGCGCACATTTTCATATATAATACTCCATGTAACGGCTAATTTAAAATGGTACACAAATTATGTCAAAGTGACGAAATAATTTCCGAGATGTGTCACAGATACTTTTTAGTGCGGCAAGAAAGAAATTCGCGCTTGCGTAACGATTGTAAACAAAACAAAAAACAAACCTTGATCCGTGAACTCCCAGCATCCCCAAGGCGCGTGATTCAAAGAGTTTTTGGCTGGTAGGCCTAACAATATTTTTCCGCGAATTTTTAAAAAAAACTTTTGTATGTCGACGTAAAATACGTCCAGTCAGCACCCGAGAGAGAAAAAATGTCGACGTAAAATACGTCCTAGTCGGCGTTTAAGGGTTAAGAGGGGGTAACATGGTTGGGATCTCTGGTAGGCAACAGTACTACTAGGTTAGGTTAGGTTGGTTATATCTTAGGCTACCTTCAAGTGTGTCTTCCTTTGAGGGGAAGGGGGGGGGGGGGGGGGGGGGGGGGGGGGTTACAGTGAGGGGGGGGGGGGGTGCTGGTAACATGTTCTACTACTAAGTTAGGTTTGTATGTTAAACTATATGTTAGGCTTTCTTTAAGGGGGAGTACTTGCTAACATCAAACCCCCACCCTCCTAACCAATAGGAGATGTGCATTTTTACTACCCCACCCCATCCTTCCTACCCTATTTTGCACGGTCCACTCTTCCATGATTTCATCTCCCATACTATACACTAGCGCCACTGCTGAACAGGACGTCATGGCTGCCTGTAATCCTGGAACCTCTCACTCCTCCAAGCCTCTTACTAAGAACACGCTACCAACCACCTGTAACATTGTTACATCAGTTATAAGGATTTCTATGCATATTACTCGGGCATTATGACCGCTTAATCCAACTGTGTCAAGATCACAGACTTTTAAGAAAGCAAGTCTTTTGCCCCCATTGTGGTAGCGAGTGCAGACTCGATTTGCAAAAGAAGGGCTTCAGGTAACTTAACTTGCACCTTATTTATTGGTTTTTAAACTTTACCATATGTTTCGACCTTAAACTAGGTTAAACATTTGATATTCATCTATACCATTTATGCCCCTGCTCCATATTTTCATGTTTTGAAGGTAGTAACAGGTATTTTTCTTTCTCCATAGTCTCTCAGATGCAACAAGTCATATAGGTACCCCTTATAGTAAGAAGGCCAAGAAGCGGTGTGCTTTCTACTTTTCAGGCCATAGTTAATTGGTGCATCCAGCAGAAGAAGCAAACTGGTGGCCCCGGTACAACTGTTGCAATCGATGAGGCAAAATTTGGTCGGCATAAGTACAACGTAGGTCGCGTCATCGAAGGACAGTGGGTGTTCGGTGGTATCTGTAGGCAGACCTGAGAGTTCTTCATTGTTCCTGTTCTCGATAGGACAAGCGAGACTTTGCTTGCAGTTATCAAGGAATACATTATGCCATGGACCACTATTATTTCTGATTGCTGGAGGGCTTATGATTGCCTGGGAGACGAAGTATACGTCCATTTAACACTCAATCACTCCATCAACTTTGTGGACCCAGTAACCGGTGCTCATACCAATACTATCAAGAGGAAGTGGAGGGAACTCCGGGAGACGACACCTAGATACGGACGTAGGCTGTACAACTTCGTCAGGTACTTGGTTGCATATTTTAAACTTCACTTTCAAGACCCAAGACGAGGCTCCACACCTTCATAAAAGCAGCTGCCGCCTTGTACCCTCCACCCCTTTAAGGTAAAGTTCCAAAATTATTCTTTATCACTTATATTGGAGATTGTTCTACCCAAGTGTTACATTTTTGTGGGAAGATGGTTGTTATCCGGAAAGTCTACATAACTATTCCGTGGAGAGCAACTAGTCACTTAGTCAACTCATACCTTCCCTTCTCACCCCCCCCCCCCCCCCGTGTGCCATCTTCCCCTTAGTGAACATATGGGTCCGTGGTGGCTGCGAACTTCAAACATGGAGGCTTTGTTTACATTTCTTCGATGTCCACCAACCGAACACTTTGACCGTTTCCCAACTGAGTTAGTCTATGGCAGTTGACATTTTCCTATATTATTTTACTTTCTGAACAAGATTTCAAAGGAATAGTATTTTTTACCTTAGAAACTCTATTACGGTGGTACATCGCATCCTGTGTAGCGTCTTGTAGTCTTCAAAGATCAATTACAGTTCAGTTACAGTTGTCCGAATAAAATATTCCTTTGGAAAATATTGTTCAACAAGTAAATTAACATAGGAAACTGTCGACTGCCATAGTCTACCACGATGCGGAATGCTTACATAGAAATACCTTGTACCTAACTTAGAAATACCTGTAACTTTTCGGGTTTAACTTGGTCGGAAAAAAGGGATAATAGACATGAATTATAATAAACATTTTGAAGTAACATACATAAAGCTAAACTAAATAATGAGTAAAGTAAACAATTAAGGAAATATAGCTTTGCACCTCATAAACAGTGTATGTGTGCCTGCAACGAGTTTTGTGGAGTTAGCGCTTAGAACCAGAACCGACTTCGCTATCAACAACTCTCAACGTAGTTCAAGTGCAATTTGGAGGAGGAAATTAAGACCAAAATGTGTATAATTACAATCAAATAAGCACTGTAGAGTTTCAGTTGTGATGGCAGTAAGGATAAAACCACCGATTGTAAGGTAAAAATGAAGGTAGATCTAAGCTGTTGTACCGCAGCGAACTAGACTATGCCAGATGACTTTTTCCTATACAGTTTTACCTCCTGAACAAGAATTTAAAGTAACATTTGTTTGGCCGGCTGTAATTAAGCTGTAATTTACCTTTGAACTCTATCCTATGGTAAGGGGGACCGATGGAATGCGGGTTTCAGGCTGGGGTAAAACACTTGTAGAATTATGCAGTTCAACTCTTATCCTACGTAAGGGACCGATGGGAATGCGGGGGTTTGGGGTGGTGGGGGTGAAACACTTGGGGGAAGGTTTTGCCATGTTATTGTGTTATTTCCTCTTATTTATGACATTTGAAACCCGAAATACAAGCTGAAATAAAGCGATAAATAAACCGATAATGGAGCCGTTACATACCTCAAATCCACTGATTACTACTGCTATTACAACGCCGAATCCTACTAAGCATGCGCCAATCCTAGGGCGCATGCACCGTAATATAAGGGAGCTTTTGTTTCGCACACAAACTTCCTAAGGAGATTAATGATGGGGGCGGGTGTTTTGGGGGGTTACATGTATTGTTACATATATTCCTTTTCCTCATTTGTTTTGTAATTGTGTAATATTATTTCAAGCTTTTATTTCAGTTCTGTATATCATAGTATTGTATAATATGTGCACTGAATTGTTCTCACTTCATAAAGTTGCCCTATATATCTTACAATATTACGTTACAATTAAGGGCCATACCCCTGAAAGTCTCCTGAGGGGTGGGACTAGAGGGAGGTTTTAGGAAGTTTCGAGACCTTTCTGTCAATGACATGAAAATTGATGGTATTACATTTTTCCATTTTAAGACATTCCAAATTACACATGCATTTCATCTCCCTTCTTTTTTCTATATTCACCTTTACTTGCCTTTCTGATCCTTAACAATTTCTTGGATAACATTTTACTTATTATATTTACTTTCATATTATATCATTTTTCTCAAGACTGTCTTTATTTAAGGTCAGGTAACATGTTCTGTTAGGTTAGGTTGGTTAGTATCCTAACCTATATGTTACACTTCTAAGACTGTCTTTGTGTAAGGGCGGGTACAGTGGGGCTCGGCCCCCCTCGGTCAGGTAACATGTTCTACTAGGTTAGGCTAGGTTAGGTTGGTTAGGTTAGTATCCTAACCTATATGTTACACTTCTAAGACTGTTTTTGTGTAAAGGGGGGTACGGTGGGGCTCTGCCCCCCTCAGTCAGGCAACATGTTCTACTAGGTTGGGTTAGGTTAAGTTTGGTTAGGTCAGTAATCCTAACCCTACGTTTACACTTCTAAGACTGTCTTTGTGTAAGGGGTACAGGGGGGGGGGGGCCAAGCCCCCAGTTAGGTAACATGTTTTACTAGGTTAGGTTAGTATTACCTAACCTAATATGTTTACACTTCTAAGGAATCCTGACTTTATGTATGGCGTGGGGGTACGGGGGGGCTGAGCCCTTCTGGTCAGGTAACATGTTCTACTAGGTTAGGTTAGTATCTTAACCTATATGTTACACTTCTAAGATTGCCTTCCCTAAGCGGGGTTATGGTAACACGTTCTACTAGGTAGGTTAGATTAGGTTAGGTTAGTATCCAACCGACCACGATGGCCGAATCATTCCCTGGCACCTCCCACTCCTCCAGGCCCATTACAACTTGACTCGACTCTACCCAGTACTTGTGTTAATAGTTTCCTTAGTTATAAGGACTTTAAAGTCCATTACTCAGGGCAGTGTGAAAGGTTGATAATGTACAGTCAAAATCACAGCCTTTTGCCCTCATGTCGACGAATGTAGGCTTTTATGTAACATTTAAGGTAATGTTCTTAATCTGTATGTACATTATTTAGTTATATCAATTGTTTTGGTGTTCCTAAGATTTAGTGCTCTTGATGTTGGTGATATTTATTGGGAATTATTTCACATCATATGCTAGCGTGGCTTTACCAACTCGTTACACTCGTACCTGTAACCTCCCCCCATTAAATGACATAAGGCTCCCTGTTGGTTACATATCCCACACCCCCTACTAGCATTCAAATATGGCTGTTTGTTTACGTTACTGGCCCCGAACCAAAACTTCGAAGATTGTTCAGTCGAAGTAGACTATGGCAGCTGACGTTTTCCTATGTTATTTTGCTTACTTTACAAGAGTTTAAGGTAATATTTTACCAGTCGACTGTAACTAATCTGTTATTTACCTTTGAACTCAGTACATTGGTACATCGCACCCCTGTACCTTCATGTTGTCTTCAAAGGTAAATTGCGCTTTAATTAGAGTAGACTGAATAATATTACTTTAAATTCTTGTTCAGCAGGTAAAATAACATGTGGAAACGTCAACTGCCATAGTCTACTGTACCGCGGAATGTGGGCTTAGAATTACCAGAATGAATTTCAGTTCAAACCATGACCCTGGGAATAAGAAGTTCCATACTTTCACTAATAAAGGCAACAAAATGTTGTTATAAAGTGCTAATTACAACTGCAATCTTGAGTAAGATCAATAAATGTTACATATATTCGCTAATATTGTTCAAATGAGCCCTGGGAAGGTTGGGAAAGATGTGAGAGCCATGCCGGTTATGAAAGGGACCGGAGGCGGTCGACGCCATATTTGATCTAAAAACTGCCTTGAAAACATATTTTACTTAGACCTCACTCGCTTATTTCAGTTCGCATACCGCTTTCATATATCATTAGTATGTTGACGAAACTTCAATCTTTTGAATGGTTTGCTTAAAGATGTAATTGTATTCTTTCACCAATTAAATATCGATTGAATAAGGATGATCCACCTGAGTATGATGGATCCAGGGCGGTATTTCCCTCTAGTCTACATAGGTAAATTACAGTTTAGTTACAGTCGGCCGAATAAATGTTAAGCAAGTAAAATAACAAAGGAAATCGTCTATTGCCATAGTCTAGTTCACCGCGGAAAGCCGGCTTAGAATTTACCCCTTCAGGAGCCATATGTTCCACGGAAGGAAACTGGCGAGGGGTTTGGGTGCACAAGGTAGGAGTTGGGGTGGGGGTTGGTTGTTACTAGCTACTAGGTAGAGGGACGTAAATAACAGGTCACCACTAACGACTCATCTTTATCCCTGAAGGTTTGCGTACCCCTCGGCCTCTTACCAGAACACGAACATGGCCGCTTTGTTTACGCGCCTTCTTCCCAACACACAAAACCCCGGATTCCCAAAGTCCCCTATCATTGTTGGGTAGAGGGAGAAAGAGAGAGTGAGAGGAGGTATAAATTGGCTAGGTAACAGTTGACCGTCACAAGAAACTAGGTAGTAAGCTACCTACTTCATCAAAAGCACCAAAACTTCAAGAAAACCCTAGATACTACTAGCCTAGATGGCTAGGGGTCAGGCATCTTTAACACTAGCTAGGCCTACCTTACTAATTTGCTACCAGAGTGAAATCAGCAACGTCCTACGATCCTAAACAATGGGAAACCAAAGTGAACATCGCAACGTTCTAAACAAAGGGAAATCCTAAGTTCAACTCCAGAACTCGATTACCCTATATAGTAGCTAGTTCACAAAAGGATTTCCAGGACACTTGCAAGTCATCATGAGAATCCTATGAAAATGCGAAAGGGATCCCACAAACTTTCACCAATTTAAGAAAGAATGGCAACTGTGCTAGTAGTATTACCTTTTGTTTTTTCTTCCATTTTAATGAACAGAAACTCTTCTGCTTCATGAACTGCTTCCAACATACCACCCAGACAGGGATTAATAACAGCGGTTGTTGGATGCTCTGTCCCCATGACTAGTAAAAGGTTTCGCGAGTCAAACGCTTAGTATTACTGGTACGGTGCAGAAGAAAGAGCAGCGACTTGCGATTGCTACTTGCTGTTGCTGGTGACTGGTCGTCAGTGACGTCACACGGTCACAGTCAGACTCGCTCGTCACCAGGTGACCAGGGCTGCCGAAGTGTGGAAATGACGTCACTAATACGGCTTATCTTGTCCACATTGTGATTAGGTGTGGAGTGTGGAATCCACGTAAAAATTTCCACACGCTTTTTACTTAAAAATAGTATGCTAGTTAAAATCTAATAATAACTTATGAAAATATTTTGCTATTCTATTTTTATAAGTCTCACACATATATCCATAAAAATATATAATTAGTTTTATCCTATTTAATTTGTGGATGCGTTTTGGATATTTATCAGATGCATAACGCTGACCGTTGATTCATGTGCAAACCAAGACCTAGAGCTAGAATATATATAAGCTCGATCTTGACCGTACAAACTGGCTGGCTCCAGCTCCAACCAGCCTCAGTCCTCAACGAAATCTACATTTATTCTTTTTCATAAAACTAGAGAGTATTCTTAATTTGCTAGTTTTGATGGTATATTTTCTTGAAATTTTTGTGAAATATATGCATACATTCATACAGTCATTTGGTAGCAAATTATTTTTCAGCGATGCACTTTACAGCTTTGCAATGCTCACTGCAATTTTTGCATGTGAAAATTATTAATGTGCCTGTATAATCAGTTTAGTTATTCTACAACTACGGTGACATAAACTTTTGAAATGAACAGGCTTTAATGATTTCATAACTGTAATTCGTTTAACGTAAGACCTTAGTAAAATTCATAGGCCTAGTTTACCAGTATAGATGATAGCGCTCATGATTTCGTTGTCAGTTGATATTGCCCTAAATGAATGACTGTGTATTACAACGATAAAAGTGAGAAATTGTATAATGCGGTGGTAATTAAATCCTCGTAAAATTAAATGGTTCAGTACATTACCCTAGGTCCAGGATACGTTGCCAGTTTACTTTACTCTTAAAAATAAGACATAGTTAGTATAACACTGGTGCTTACTATTACATTTGCAGCTTCAATTCTCTATGAAAGTGATTGTAATTATGCAATTGCAATGATACAATACAGTGATAATTATCTTTTTTAAGTTCACTTGCGACCATACCAATAGTGTTAGTTGGCCCAAGATGTGGGTCTATGCTTTGTTTTTTTCCATCTGTCCATCCGCCTGTGGTGGTCGCGCATGGTAACACTGCGTCCCGGGCTTTAAATAGTTGAGCTGTGTAAGTTTTAGGTAAATAAAAGGATATCTGGGTGTACATTTGCAACTGAAAAGTGTTTTAATAATTTACTGTATGCGAATTACACCGTTTATATTCGAAATAGGATATTATTTAAAGCCCGGGACGTAGTGTTACCATGCACATGTAACACCACGTCATACTGTTTTTTTTTCCATCTGTCCATCCGCCTGTGGTGCTTGCATATGGTAACACTGCGTCCTGGTAAATAATTACGCAATGTGTAAGTTTTAGGTAAATAAAAGGATATCTGGGTGTGCATTTGCAACTGAAAATTGTTTTAATAATTTACTGTATGCGAATTACACCGTTAATATTAAAAATAGGATATTGTTATTATTGATGAATGCAAGCTGCCTTTTTGGGGTGGCGAATGGAACAGCCAGAAGCAGTGGCGGGAAAATTGCTTCTCTCGCTGTTCACTACGGCAAGATGTCAACTGTATTGGACCACATCTAGTACTCTGCTTCTAAGCTACGTGTTACTTCATTACACGTACGTTTGTAATGATTACATAATAAAAATATGGAATGTTAGTCCATATATATAAAAGACTAAAACTAAAGAGGTCAACCAGATTGCTTGCAGGAATGTGATCAGACTAGAGACGCTAAAGATGACGTATACAATAAAGTATGTAGGCTAAGATAACATGCTGTCATCTGTAGTCATTCAATTGTTTATAAACTTTAGTCCAAGCTTCCTGCTTGAGACAAACACCGTGACCTATAGCTCAAGCGGCCTACATGATTAATAACTATGTCATCTGATTGTATGTTCGTATGTTCGAGCTACTGTCTGCTCCTTTATAACTTGTAACCAAGATGTAGAACAGACAGAATAGAGTTAGCTATCGTCATTAGAGGACCTGTATCTCTTTACCTAAGCTTTATCATGTAGAGAGAATAGAATTAGCCATCATCATTGGCAGAAGCGATCAAGCTATCGTCATTAGAAGACCTGCACAATCCTACTTGATCTTCACTATGTAATATCAGAGAATATAAGTATTTTTGTACTTCGTGGTTTCTACTAGATCCTCACCTCATCACCGAATCATCATGAGTTTAACACATAGTCGTCATAACCAAGAAGATAATACCGACTTCGTAAGTGATCTACAAACCCCAAGACACTCCATTGAATATGGAAGTGCAATACCAACCGACTTAGCGTAAGATTATCGTAAGTCTAACATTACCTCATAGGGCGCCTTATTATACAAGGCAACAGCCCTAAAAGTGGTGGCAGCGTCCCAGAAGAACTCTACAACTTCTCTGAAGAAAAACCAGAATAATAAATCATGTATATCAGAAGTCAACGACGACGAAAGCAAGAGATTCTTCAAGCAACCTAGTATCATCGTTTAGTGAATAACTTCAAGAAACAAACCCGACGTGTCCTTTTTCCTACGGCAACGCAAGCTTCGTCTCTCATTAGAATCATTCAAGAAAACATCGTTAGTGAGCGTTTCCGGCACTTCAAGAAACAAACTGAACGCGTCTGCAGCATCGGATCTACAAGGGCTCGAATCATCCAAACATCGCGCACGGGGGAAACTCAAGCCAAAAAACCAGGTCATCCGCTAAATAGAGAAGGAGGACCAAGGCCGTGTGTTGTTATCGGAACACCGTGACTTCCCACAAAAGCAAGCTAAGTACAATTTTTTATTCATTTGGAGTAACTTTGAGTGTTTCCTTTACAGGTCGATTTCGTTATTCCTGTGGCTGAAGTTATGAGACATTCTTAATCTTACTTTTTTACAGAAATTATCTACATCATTGAGATTTCGCTACTGCGAGTTTTTATCTTTGAGTGTCTGTTTCCAGAAGTTCTATTGAAATATCATAATCATATACTGTGTTAATTTTATCATTTTGGGTGATTATTAATCCCTTACGTAACAAATCATATTAAACAGTGAATATGCGTTTACGCAGTGGACGTCTGTATTTATACAGATGCATGGATAGGGTCGTTAGGCACCGTAGTGATTAGAAAACACACAAAAACAAGTGGAACACCCGTACAAATCTAGATAAATTAGAGGTAACACTATTTCGGGTCATGACAATAAATGCTCTTTTGCAAGTCCCGATCGCAGTTTTAGCCTTGAGTTTTTTTAGTTATATAAAATATCGAACCTCAATGACTCAACTTAACTTTTAAAAACTTTCATTAGGCTAAATGCGCTGACCAGGATCCCTCACTATTTCAAATTTTAGCAAAGAATGAAGTAAACAACAGCAAGTACAAACATTTAATATTGAATGCAGTAGAGATAACTTGTCTTAATAGTAATCGCTCAACTCCTAATAGTTCGTCATTCATACGTTCGTTGCTTTACACGTAACCAACAACAGAATGCTAAAAACACAATGCGTTGCCGATGGTAAACAGTAGCCCTAAATATCAGAATCAAATAAAGCAAACTCGGGTACTGGGTCATCTAGTCAAGCGGTCAAGGTCAGTTAAATCTGCCGAGTGTAGCAAGCAAAGCACATTCCATTTAAGCGACTTCAGCGGAAAGGGAGAGCGATGTTGGAAAAATTAAAAAGGAATTTCCCTATGCATCACACGACAGTATCAAGTAATCAGAGCAGGTTCTAGTAATTTTAATACATTAAGTTATTATAAGTAGTGGTGGATTAAGCCCGACTGTAAGCGCCGTAAAAATTAGAATATCTTGTTTTATTCCTTTAGTACACGTAATATTCTGTATTTATGGACTCACCGTCTGTTGTTCGAACTTCCCTAATGAGAAGTCCGGATAAGCGAGCGCTTACAGATACATCTATAGTTATAAAAAACATTGATCTGTATCTAGTGTAATTGTAAGATCCATCTAGGGGTATACAAAATATTATCTTACATCCTGCAAAATAAGGCGTGTTTATCAAAGGAAAATCCTGTAAGATCCATCTAGGGGTATACAAAATATTATCTTACATCCTGCAAAATAAGGCGTGTTTATAAAAGGAAAATCCTATAAACCTTCAAACATATTAAAATCAGTTTGAACAAAAAAGAGACAATTAATCAAATAATAACTTATATAAAGGAACTATACATTTGTCTCATAAATCGTAACATTGTTCAAATGACCCAACAGAATTCTCCCACAACCGCAGTCGCAGTTTGCATGCAAAATCTCGAGAAGCATGCACCCTCGAATGTCTTGGTGCGTGTAAAAAGACTTTGCTGGGATCTGAAATTTTAATCCTTCCCGACACTCTGAAATATAACGATTTCCGCGAACAAAGCCCTAGACACGGTTGACTAGTAGCAACAAGTTAAATCTAGTGATCCACAAACGTATACATATCGTGGATACGGAAGTTATAAATATCGCATTTTTTATTGTTGCTAATTTTTAATCCCGCCCAACCAGTCGTAGATGAATCTCTCTGATAATCTATCTAAAGTAATATCCGTAAAGTCATTCAAGCAAGAGGCCGGTTGATTCAAGCAGGAATTTTTTTTTTTTATCTTTTATCTGAATACCAGGAAGTTTCTCCACTAGCGAGTGATCTCTGGGGAAAACGGATGTAATTTAACACAAAATACGGTCTAAGGACAAACATAAAACTATATACGTACCTTCGTATAGACTCTCAATGAAATTTCAAAATAGAGATAAATGACGAAGTTGAAAAATGTTAGTAATAGGAGTCATTAGGAAATCAAATAAGCCCATATAATTTTTCCCTCAAACGCCATGCCATAAAAGATCGGACTGGGCGTATCTGCGTAGATTCTGTCGCTTAAACAAGGAAACGACTCCCGATAGTTTCCAGTGCCATTTACCGACGACATCTTATCTCTGTTAGGTTAGAATAAATTTTTCACCAGCTTGGACTTACTTTAAAAGCTTTTACCAGATACCATTACCTAAGTGATTGTACCTCATACACCGTTTTCAGCACACTCAGGGGACATTATCAATTTTTACGTATGCCTCCGGCTTACGTTGCGCCCCAATTACAATATAGTGTTTGGAGACTTTTAGGGGATACCCAGCATGCCTATTGGTTGGTCTTCAAATCTTTTCTAATACCTTAGAAGTACATTCACATAAACTAGAGCTAGTGCTACAGAGACAAAGACAAATAATCTCAGAGTAAAATATCTAAATGCGAGTTTTTTAAAACTGAACATGTTTATCTAGGTTTTATGTGTCTAGTCAAGGTCTTAAAGTAGTCCATGATAAGGTGTCAGCTATTCATAACTTTCCGGTACCTATTAACGTAAAAGGGGGATACAGCACTTTTGTGCTGTAGTGGGTATTACAATCGTATGTAAATATGTAACTCTTCAATCATGACAGCTCCTTTAACAGATCTTACGAAGAAGAGCGTAGATTTATTATGGTCTAAAAAGCATCAACAGGCGTTCGATATCTTCTACTTCAGTAATATGATAAACAGTTCTTCCCTATAGCTTTTTATTCACGTAAACTAAAGCCCTCTGAAAGTAAATATGCAGTAATAGGCAAGGAAGGGCTAGGTATCGTTAACTCACTAGTACATTTTAATTTCATAATCTACGGCTATCCTGTTAAAATCCTTACTGACCATGTCACTTACCGAGTTTTTTCAAAGGCTTTAATCACAGTCCAAAAGGAACTCGGTGACAAATGATCATTCAGGTCTTTGGAGCCAAGATAAGATATCTACCTGGGAAAGCAATTATCATAGCTGACGCATTATCCCGCAATCCCGCACCATACTGCAAAGAACCATTAATTAGACTAAAAGATATAGAAACATCCATGCCTATTGTTAAAACCGTATCTAAGCAAGAAAATTCCTTAACCCAAGAGATTGCGAGCATTGAATATCTGGGTCGGAGCGCAGAACTGTTACAAACTGAACAAAGCAAGTGTCAACAGTGATAAGCAAAACAATAAACACTTCGAAACGGAAACAGGGTCAGCGGCTAAGCAAAAACAATAAACACTTCGAGCAGAAACCCTAAAGCAAAAGTATATTTAAAGTATGTGTATCAGAATAATGTAATCAAATGTAATATTATATGTAGGTCCGTGACGAGGAAAACCCGAAGAACACAGCAGATGACTAACAACCAGGTAGTAATAATAATCTCTTTCATACCAATCGTCATAAACTGGTTGCATTCCGTCATCCAGGGTTCCCTATTATGTCACAGAAAGCCAAATCACTGTTTTACTGGCCTACAATGCTTACAGATATAAAAAACACATAACTGATTGTAAAACGCGTCATGAAAACAAGGGATACACTAAGACACCTGTCAGTTTAAGAGCCTATCCTGTGCCAAATCAATCCTTGAAAGAATATACGTAGAATTATTAACAGAATTACGAGTCTGACAGAGGGAATAAACACTTCTTAGTGTCAATAGTTCCTTGACACGTTATATAGAATTAATAGCACTAAAAACAAGCACCGCAATTGAGTGCGTTAGGAATATTTATGAGTGCTAAATCAGTAAACATGGAATTCAACACATGATAATCTGACTCGGGTGGTGCAAATCAATAATCTCCTTAACTCATGTGAATTCCTTTCCATTAAGAAAACCAATAATATATTTTATCACCCAGTCAATCGGTTTGGTAGAATAAGAGATAAATAAAAAAGTGTCAATGTCTTACGAGTTACATTCGTGATATTGGATCCGAACTGGATTATAGCGGTTCTTGCGGTTTTAAATACCTTTATTATTCATATCTTGTATCTGTAGAAATGATACCGCAAGTAGCCTTATACGGTACGCCGCTAGAACACTTTTCCACATATTCAAGCCAACCATTAATTTATCAAATATATATATATAAAACATATAAATAAATAAATATAAAAAATAAAATAAATATGGATACAAGTGGAGTCGATATAATACACTCCGTAAGAAGTCAGAAGGGTTACAAATTATAACAAAAAAGGAATCATGATAAAATCAATTAAAGCAAAAACGTAACCATAGGTTTAATTAAATATCCAAATATATATGCATAAAGATTTGAACTCTAACTTAACGCTTTAGTAATGGCAAATAAGCTAAAAGTTCAAACACATATCAAAACCTACTGACATATTGTCTGTCCCGGTGATTTATATTCGTAGTCAAAAAATAAATAAATAAATAAATAAAATAAAATAAAATAAAAGAGATTTTAAAGTCAGGAAGTCTAGAAGTGAAAATGTATATCTATGCGAATAATCTTATACAGGGCAAATAGTATATATAAAATTTGTATGGAAACCTTTTTCATTAGTTTGAATAAGAAATATCTAATTTAACATAATTACATTTATTTACAATCATGCAGATATCCAACATGAAACTAATATATTGTTCAATTTTGGTACTGTTTTTTTTTCAGACATTCTTTTCGTGTGGGTCGACTATTAAAAAACAAAAAACAAAAAAATTTATACTAAGTCGTTTCTTTTACAGCAAGTAACGTAACTCTTAAGCTGGTGACGACGTCATCAGTTCTAGAAGGTCTGTCGCGTTTGCCGTATCAGCATCATTGTTCCTTTTAACCTCAATAATCTGTTTGCTTAGGCTTATCTGTGTGTGTCGTCTCGTGCGTGCAAAGCAGGTTGACTGGAGAAAGGAATGCTTAGCTCATGAACTTCACATGTGGTTCATGGGTCACGATGACATGACGTATTCTTATCCGTGTGTGCAATGCAATTTTAGTTAAGGACTTGCAATCATTTTAAAATTAATAAACAAAATAAGCAAATAGAATTTCTATAACAACAGAAGGAATTAATTTTTTTTCTGAACCTCATAGACAATTAGAATCAATAATTGAGCTTATGACATTGGTAAACAGACATTTAGAAGTATCAAGTCATGGATATGAAATATTTACTTGCAACATTAGTTTATTACAATCCAAGTAAATCACATTCATGGGAAAATGTCACATTTTCTTGAAAAAAACCCAAAGTTTATATAGAAATTGCTTACATAGTGGGTTCTTTCGTTGCATCGCCTGCCTATAAATAAAGTTTTAAAAATTAACCTCAGAGGATGCGCGCGAGAAATTTGAATATGAAACCTTTGTTAGGGGCACATAGGATCGGATAGTATCACAGCTTAATTTCAGTTAGCATAGAGAAGTACAGAATCATGATTAATATTCTCTTTGACTCTTATGTTGCCTGGCAATCTTACAAATAGCTCCGTTTTCCACCTCTTTGTCTAGTAACTTACTACCAGTAATATCGAATTTTCTTTGGGATTCGTATTGATATCTGTTATTTTTTTTTATAATTATGGATATTTTTTACAGTCCTCATAGACCTGGATAGGTTCATTCATTGTTAATGCCATGGATAAAAAAGTTTGTACAGCTGACTCTTTTGAATTCCACAAATATCAGCGAATTCATGTGGGTTAAGTCTGGTCTTAATGGCTTTCTCCCCCCCTGTATTTGGATGTCGTCTGAATTTACTTTGCCCTTGTGACAAATATAATTTCACTTGCAGGCTGATTAATGGAACCTAGTTACAGTATCCTGCAGTACGAGAGTTTCACATCGCAACTTCAAAAAATTGTTCGTCGCAGCGGACGACTACAGTCAAGTAGCAACCACCTACAATGTGAAAGGAATTTCTTGGACTTCTTCGACCGACACCCATATCCCGTCGTTAACCTCGTTTTAATGCGGAATGCTCCGGCGGCTGTTGGAAATCGACTACAAAAGGGACATACTTCCGACAATTACGACCCGAAGGATAATCAACTCTACTTTGGTGGCGAAGGACTCATGCTGGGGGTGATTTTATTCATCGCGAACGTATTCATGTGGTTTAGGATGCAGAGAACAAGTATGAGTGCAAAATAGAACGTTGGACCCGCCCAGGCAAATTTTCCCCTTGTTTTAACCATTGAAATTGGCCATTTCATTTGGCTATAGGTGGTTGTCTGGAACTGTGTAATGGACGAAAAGTTGTTTGAACGCTAGTTAAATGTGAAGTAGTATAACCTCGGTCATGTATCCTATATATATAAAGTATCATGTATCCTATATATAAATGATCATAAATAACAGAGTCGAAATATATCTTTGCATGTACGCAATAGGAATCTATTTAAAGTGCACATATATTAATCATAATTATATGAATCCATATACATATGTATAAACAAATCAGGTAGCCTATAATTAATCTGTTACCTTTTATCTACCAATAACTGCAGACATATAACAGTTGCATAAAAATCAACGAATCAATCAGCATAAACATTAATAATTTGTATCAATTCATATATGAAATTTTTATCAGTTAAAATATGATTTTTATCATGTTAATCTTCATTCTATGCGATTATCAGAGTACATTAGTATTTTCTGTAGCATATGTATCTTAAAGAGATGAAGTGAAAAACTGTATCAGTATATATCACGTGATCACTATTATTTACGAATATCATATGCATATTATGTCTAATATTCTATTACTTGAATCTGTATTTGTGTAGGTACACCATGAATTTTTTTTTACTTATTAGTATTTTCTATTATCTATATATATTCACATAGTGTCTGTATCACACTCCTATAAGTCAAATGCAAGTCAAGTTTGAGTAATATTCAGTGGTTGGTTTTGGTAGCTGACCGAGCTTTTATGTAATGATTACATAATAAAAATATGGAATGTTAGTCCATATATATAAAAGACTAAAACTAAAGAGGTCAACCAGATTGCTTGCAGGAATGTGATCAGACTAGAGACGCTAAAGATGACGTATACAATAAAGTATGTAGGCTAAGATAACATGCTGTCATCTGTAGTCATTCAATTGTTTATAAACTTTAGTCCAAACTTCCTGCTTGAGACAAACACCGTGACCTATAGCTCAAGCGGCCTACGTGATTACTAACTATGTCATCTGATTGTATGTTCGTATGTTCGAGCTACTGTCTGCTCCTTTATAACTTGTAACCGAGATGTAGAACAGACAGAATAGAGTTAGCTATCGTCATTAGAAGGCCTGTATCTCTTTACCTAAGCTTTACCATGTAGAGAGAATAGAATTAGCCATCATCATTGGCAGAAGCGATCAAGCTATCATCATTAGAAGACCTGTACAATCCTACTTGATCTTCACTATGTAATATCAGAGAATATAAGTATTTTTGTACTTCGTGGTTTCTACTAGATCCTCACATCATCATGAGTTTAACACATCGTCGTCATAACCAAGAAGATAATACCGACTTCGTAAGTGATCTACAAACCCCAAGACACTCCATTGAATATGGAAGTGCAATACCAACCGACTTAGCGTAAGATTATCGTAAGTCTAACATTACCTCATAGGGCGCCTTATTATACAAGGCAACAGTTCATACTTTCAATTTTTATAAAGTGCGTTTTAGCCAGATACGGTATAATGTAATTTGGTTTAGCATCTGTTCAATGGAATTTGCGTCTGGCTGTTCCATTCGCCACCCCGAAAAGGCAGCTTGCATTCAACAACAATAACAATATCCTATTTTGAATATTGACGGTGTAATTAGCATACAGCAAATCATTAAAACACTTTTCAGTTGCAAATGTACACCCAGATATCCTTTTATTTACCTAAATCTTACACATAGCGTAGCTATTTAAAGCCCGGGACGCAGTGTTTCCATGTGCAAACACCACAGGCAGATGGACAGATTGAAAGAAATAGAGTATAGTCATTATATTTATGGCAATTATGCCGGATTGAACATCATTATAAAGTTATCGTTATATTTCATTACGATGATGTGATTAAGATGCCTTATATATGTATATATATAAACTTGTTGTAAAGCACCTATGTTACTTTTTTCATCGACAAATTAATTAAGTTCATTCCAGTTTTTTATCATCAAATCACCGACTGTTGTTGAGAAATTTTGGTTCTTTTACCTTCTCATAAAATTTTTTTAATAAAAATCTAACTAAATGTTTAAACAATATGAGCTAAAAACGGAAAGGGTCAGTGTTTATCCTTATTTATAAAAAAAAAAAAAACTATTGGATGGGAATTCATACCGATAAGTTTTGAGCACTAACAAGATCACGATAAACAACTTATACTCTGTTTTTTTTTCATCTGTCCATCTGCCTGTGGTGTTTTTGTATGGTAACACTGCGTCCCGGGCTTTAGATAGTTACGCTATGTGTAAGTTTTAGGTAAATAAAAGGATATGTGGGCGTACATTTGCAACTGAAAAGTGTTTTAATAATTTACTGTATGCGAATTACACCGTTAATATTCGAAATAGGATATTATTATAATCGTTGAATGTAAGCTGAATGTAACTATCTAAAGCCCGGGACGCAGTGTTGCCATACAAAAACACCACCGGCAGATGGACAGATGAAAAAAAAACTTTTTTTTTTTTTATAGTTCGATAAAGTCGAATATATTGCATAACTGGCAACTGTCTGACCGAGCGTGGATTTCCTAAGTGTGGAAATCTGCAGCCCTGGTCGTCACTTGGGGGCGGGAGGGGGTGAGCAGTGGTTGTCAGCGGAAAATTATGAAATTCCCAATACTGCTGGCTAAAAAATGCCAAGAAATCCCAAGATTCCTAGAAATTGAATTTTACATCATGTTATGTTATCTCATGTAAATGAATGTATTCATAAGACACACCATAATTTTAAAGCAGTATTTTCTTGGGTAGGCGAGAATTTTACTTAAATAAAACCCAAGCGTCTTCTTTTTCATTGACGTCTTCTACGAGCAGAAGAGCCACATTTCTCTTCTTAGCTTTCATCTCTTTTTTTCCTTTTGTCTCCGATAACACACACCCTCTTTGACATCCCTAAGCAAAGTATTTGATGGTTTCCATTGATAGCAAGGCACCTCTTGCCTAACAATTGCCTTTTTGACTATAGCAATTCTATTTGCCACTGTCTGAACTTTAAAAAGTCTGTTTGTTTGGTTTTTATCAGATTGAGTTGAGAGAAAACTCGCTCAACACAAGCTGAGGACTGTGGTAAAGCTAAGAGACTGCATATGAATTTTTATAACTGGCCAAATTTTTCTTGTCCATGTCCGTCCTTTACTGATCTTAGTTCACACCAGAAAGTAGTAGTTTTCTTATTCAAACTGTGTGGGGACTCTAGCATATCGTGGGTAGATCTCTCCACTGTTCTTGTAACTCATTGGAAGTGAACAGCTAATTTGGCAATTGCCTGAAGGGTTCTATCACTTAGGTTCAAGCACTCGTAACATGGACAGTACAGAATCTTCCTCAAAAGGAAATCTTTTCTTGTTTGTACACACAGATCAACTAGATAGTTCCTACAGTCTATAAATCAGCTGTTAACTGTCCTTCTCACCTTTCTCGTAGATGATGTACAATTAATTCTTTGTACAGTTTTCTGTCAGCTGGATCAATTGAAGTTAGTTTCTGAGAACAGATAACAACATCTTTTATGAACGTGCTAAGAATGCCACGGTACTTATCTGACGAAGTGGTAAGGAGATTATTCAGCCTAAAGTCTTGAGACTAAAACTCCACATTTATCTTATCAACCTTTCCTACAATACAAAATGGAAAGGAGTCCCGATGCGATTGTGCTTTCTCGCACATACAAATTAATATACATATAATTAAGCGTACAGGATACATATTTTGATGATATATAGGCGGAAAAGCCGCAAACTACTCTACATTTTGGTACACACACACACACCACACACACACACACACACACACATATATATATATATATATATATATATATATATATATATATATATATATATATATATATATATATATATATATAAAAGGTATGTACAATGAAAGGACGGGCATTTCGGCAGAAATGCTGTACCTTACACCTCTGCATGAATTTAGTTGTAACAGTCACTGATTGCACCTAGAATTAACTATGAAAAATTTTCCTTTTCATATTTTCCAAATTCCATAAAATTTCTGCATATTTTATAAGAGGACCAAAAAATCCGAAGAAATGCTCAGTTTTCAACCAAAATTTCCAAGATCCCAAGATTTCCTTTAAAATCCCAAGATCTCGGGAAAAATGCCAGGCACTGGCAACACTGTCCAGGGGGAGGATGCAAAACACTTAGCAATGACGTCATGAGACCGTTCCCATGAACTAGGCATCATGGCATAAGCCGACCACCTTCCAGAATGTGACAGGAAAATCTATACTGATGGATCAAAATCAGGAGACGGAGTAGGCTGTGCTGTGGTGTGTGATGGGGAGTCATATATAAAAAAAGTTAACAGACTCCTCATCCATATCCCCTCGAGTAGGATTCCTTTACGGGGTGAGGGGATAAGGGATCCTAGCTTCTGTGGGAGTGCATTACTACTCCCACAGGTGCCCGGGTCCTGACGGAACGTCCTACAGCCCTTTCTCTCATACTCTTAATCCCCCCTCTTCTAGTTTCTTTCACTTTCTCTCAAATCTCCCCCATTTGACTCTAAATGTCTCACTGTCCTCTTTTTCTTCTACTCTTCTCCCTTCTATCTTCCTATCCATCCTCTATGACTTCTGCTTCTACGGGTTTTGGTTTAAATAGTGTGGATATTTCCACTAATAATTAAATTTCCTGTCTGTGTGAAAGGAAAGAGTATCATGCCTTGGATTGGGGGTTCATGTTCGAAGTATCATGCCTTGGATTGGGGTTCGTGTTCGAAGCTAAATGTGGGAACTGTGATTAGGAGGGTCACGCAATCCGATGATGTTTGGACGTGAAGGGTGTTAATATGATGCCATATTGACACCCTGAAGGTGGAATTATCCCTGTCATCAGCCCGTGGATTTCAGGGGTGGGCTGTTATTATGGGTAGGACTCCTGGCATATTTTCCGGTATGCCCACCAACATAGTCAGAGTGGGGATGATTGTTTTCTAGTAATAGTCTCGGTCCCAACAAGCGGGTTAGGCTTACACTTGTGTTGCTGATATGTTGACGCCATCCCTCTTTGGGTAGGGTAAGGGGTGGACATCTGGGAGTCAGTTCCCACTGGTGTCGTTAGCAGAGAACAGAGCCCCCAAAAAAGTCAATGGAGCCTTTTCAGTCATCACCAGCAGTTATTTTTATTTTTATATTTTTTTTTAAACTTCATTTTTCATGAGTGGTCCCCATGATCAATGTAGTACCCCTGGGCCAAATGACAGCCAGACACAGTTGATGATCCAAAGCTATGGGAGAAGGAATACGGCCAGGAATTCTCAACAAAAAGCATCTGGTCCCAGTATTGTCACACTGGAACCATTTGCAATGAAGAAAAATAGAAAGTAAGAAATAGCTCTTGGGGTCTTTGTACCACATTCTTTCAATAAATACCTGAATTTGAAGCTTGAAGGTAACAATATTGACATATTTCAAGTACACAAGGAAATCATGAACTATGGCAGACAGCCAAAAATATTACCCCAAAATGGTAATATGCTCCTGATAGAAAGTATTTCCCCAGAGGAGAGCATTAGGTTGATGGGATTCTCAGACCTTGAAGGAGTTACGGTTGGGTGCACTCCCCACTCCAGCCTGAACTCCAGCAGCTTATGCCCCTCAGTTGATGGCTTTCACTGAGGAGAAACTTTTAACAGACTTAAAACACCAAGGTGTAATAAATGTGGACAGGATTTAAAAGAAGGTTGGTAGTAATGAAATACCTCAGCCTACCTTAATATTGACATTTGATGCTTTAAGACTTCCAGAATACTATGTCTCTGCAGCCTGGTATAGGTTTAAGATAAAGCAGTACATCCCGAGAACCCTGAAGGCATTTCCATTGCCAGCATTTTGGACACACCTTACAATAGTGCTGATCCAAATTGCAAGAAAATCTTGCAGTCTTTGTCAACTGTGAACATGATGAGCATGGTGTGTGCACCAGGGAACCTAAATGTGTTCACTGTGGTGAGGGACATGCTTCATCATCTCCACAGTGTGATCTATATTTATTCGAAAAAGAAATCCAAGCAATCAGAGTAATAGAAAGAACAACATTTAATGAAGCACGAGAGAGAGAGCCAAAGCAAAGATTGTAAGACCTGGTCTAAGTTTTGCCTCTGTAGTAGCAAAACTAAGAAACCAAAAGAAAGAGACAAATAAAAGACCCAAGTTAGGAGCACAAAGACAATCAAATAAAGAATCATTAAACAGACAGCTAACTGATTCATTTAATCAATTGATGATGTGAATGTAAAGACAAGGTTCACAAGACCCAACAAGAAAGACACTAGTATGGAGTTGAATAAATTTGAAGTGTCAGTTGAGACACGCCCTCCACCATCTGCCTCTTTGGAGGTGGAGCCAGTGAATGCTGGTCCGGTACCAGCTTCTGCTGGTGCCAACTCCTCTTTGGAGGACAAACCCAGCAGATGCTGGTCCCCCAGTGCCAGTCCTTACCGGTGCTTCTGCCTCATTAGAGGCAGAGCTGGCTAATGCCAGCAATACCAAGACACCTGAGGGGTCTCTTTAGAGAACACCCGTAATCTCTCCTTCTCGATTGAGATGGAGAGTGAAGAAATAAAAAAGCCTTCAGTGTCAAAGACACTGAAGGAAAAGATGTCGGCTCTACGAAGGTGATAATTCCCCCCAAGAAGCCAAACAAACTGCCCATTAAAATGCCTTCCCCTACATAAATAAATTAGCTTCCTTTATTCAGTGGAACTGTCAGGGACTGCGAGCAAAGTATGAGGAAGTAAAACTTTTGCTCTGTGAGCATTCTCCTGTAAGGATATGTTTCGTCACTGCCGTGACAAAGGGGTGTATCTTAAAAGAGTTTAAAATTGAGATAGATATCACCATTGCATTTCTTGTGGCGAGTTTTATAGTGTGACAAAGTGGTGTATCTGTACGACTAACGGTTGCCGCATTACATGATCTTTAGGTGAGGACTTATCTAAAAAAAAATTAATATAAATGAACATTATTAAATAAATAAATAAAAATAAATAAATAAGTAAATAAATAAAAAAGAATAAAAATAGGAAAATAAGAATAAATAAATGAAGAAAAATATGAAAATAAATAAAAATGAATAAAGATAAATAGAAAATAAATAAAGAAAAAATAAATAAATAAAACAAATAAATAATTAATAAATAAATAAAAATAAAAATAGATGAAATGAAATAAATAGTGAAGAATAAATAATGAAATAAATGTAAATGAATGAATAGCAATAAATAAATAAAAATAGAAATAGAAAGAATTATAAAAAATAAATAAAGGAAAATAAATAAAAATAAGAATATATAAATAAATAAATAGATAAAAATAAATAAACAAATAAATCAATGAATAATCAAATAAATAAAAATAAATTAATGAATAAGTAAATAAATAAACAAAAATAAATAATCTAAAATATTGATAAATAAATGAAAATAAATAAATAAGAATAAATAGATAAAAAATAAATGAATATAAATAAATAAATAAATAAATGAATATATAATAAAATTAATTAAAAAACTAAATAAGAATAAATAAATAAATAAAAAACTTAAATTAATAAATAAACAAATAAATAAATAAATAAAAATAATTAAAGAAAAACAAAAAATAATAAGTAAATAGATAGAGATAAATAGATAAATAAAAATAGATAAATAAGAAGAATTAATAAATAAATATAAATAAATAAAAGTAAATAAAATTAAATAAATAAAAATAAGTAAATAAATGAAATAAATAAATTACCAAAAATAAAAAAAATAAGATAAGTAAAACGAATACAGATATGAAAAAAGTAAATAAATAAATAAAGTAAATTAATAGAAATACTTAAAAATAAATAAATATATAGACAATAATAATAATTAAGTGAAAATAAATAAAAATACAAAAATAAATAAATAAATAAATAAAAATAGATAAATAAAATTAAAGAAGTAAAAAATAAATAAAATAAAATAAATAAATAAAATAAATAAAGCAAGTAAAATAAATAAATAATGAAGAAATAAATAAATAATAAAATAGATAGAAATAAATAAAAAATACGAAAAATGAAAACGAATAAATATAAAATGAAAAATTAATAAATAAATATAAATAAAGATAAATAGATTAACAAAAATGAGTAAATAAGTAAAAATAAATGAATGATTTAATAGATAAATAAAAATAGATATAAATAAAACATATTTAAAAAATGAAATAAATAAAAAATAAGAATTAATAAGATTAGATAAAAATAAATAGGAATAAATAAATAAAAATGAATATAAATGAATAAAAATAAATAAATAAATAAAAATAAGAATAAATAAAGAAAAATAAATATAACTAATGAATAAATAAAATATATAGATCAAAATAGACCAATAAAAATAAATAAATATCGATAGAAATAAATATATAAAAACAATATAAATAAAAAAATAATCTAAATAAAATAAATAAAAATAAAAAAATAAAAAAATAATAAATCAAAAAATGAAAAATTAGAATAAAAATAAGATAATATTATATAAATCAATATGACAAATTAAAAGAATAAATAGAAATTAATAAAAATAAATAAATAAATAAATAATTTTTAAAAATGAATAAATAAATGAGAACTAAATGAACAAATAAAAATAATTAAAAATAAATAAAAACATATAAAGAATAAATTAAAAAATAATAAATTAAAAATAAATATATCAAAAATAAATAAATAAATAAAATGAAATAACTTCAAATAAAAATCAATAAAAAAAAATGAAAAAAAATGAATAAATAAGAATAGTCAAATAAAAATATTATGATAAAAATAAATAAAAATAAAAAAAAATGATATGAATAAATAAGTACAAAAATAGTACTAAATAATGAAAAAAAGAATAAAATCTAAATATAAGTAAATGAATAAATAAAGATAATTAATAAATAAAAAATGTAATTAAAAATAAATATAAATAAAAAAAAAAAAATAAATGAAAAATATAAAAATAAAAAACAATAAATAAATAAATACAAAAATAAAGAATAAATAAACAGAAACAAATAAAATTAAAAATAAATAAATAAAAATGAATAAATAAAATAAATTCAACAAATGTAAAAAAATAATAAAAGCTATTAAATAAATAACAATAAATAAATAAAAAATAAAAATAAATAGAATTTTAAAAAATAAATAAATAAAAATAAAAAATAAGAATATATAAATAAATATATAGGTCAAAATAAAAAAAAAATAAATAGAAATAAATAAATAAATAATTAAAAACTTACAATAAATAAATAAGTAAATAAATAAATAAAGAAATAAATAAATATAAATAAATTGATTTTCTTTATTTATTTATTTTCTTTTTATTTATCTCTTTATTTTATTTATTTATTATTTTTAGTTATTTTATTTATTTTATTTTATTTATTTTTTCTATATATCTTTATATTTATATATATTTTCATTTAGTATCTATTTATTTTTATAGTTTTTTTTATATATTTGTCTATATTTTATTTTATTTATTTATCTTTTTATTTCATTTATTTATTTATTTATTTATATTTATATATATTTATTTATTTTTGGCATTTAGTTTTTGTTTTTGATTGATTTTTATTTATCTAATTTTATTTATTTTTATTTACTTATTCGTATTATTTGGGTTTTTTTATTTATTAATTTTTATTTTTATATATATTTTTATTTATTTTCGTTTACTTTTATTTATTTATTTTCAATCATTTATTAATTTTTTATTTGTATTTGTTTTTATTTATTTATTTACTTTTATATATTTTACTTTTTTATATATTCTTTATTTATCTACATTTATTTTTGTATATTTGTTTTATTTATTTTATTCATCTTTATCTGTTTATTTTCATTTATTTACTTATTTTTATTTTATTTATTTTTATTTTTTTTATTTCTTTTTTGTTTAGATATTTTTATTTATTTTATTCTTTTTTAATTTGTATTTATTTTTTAGTTAATTCATTTATCAATTTTTATTTATTTAATTTTATATATTTTTCTGTATTTATATATTTATGTTTATTTATTTATTTATTTATTTTATATATTTATCTTTATATGATTATGTATTTATTTATTTATTTGTATATTCATTTATTTTGTTTATTTATTGATTGATTTATTTTGTTTATTTAATTATTTTTATCTATTTATTTATATATGTTTATCTAGTCATATATATTTATTTACTTATTTTTATTCATTCATTTTTATTTTTTTTAAATTTAATTTGATTTATTTATTTTCATTCATTATTTTATTTATCTATTTTTATGTATTTATATTTATTCATTTAATATTTCTATTTATTTATTTATTTATTTATTTCTTTATTTATTTATTTAATTATTTACTTTATTTATGACTTTTATTCGTTTTACTAATTTTATTTATTTATT
>NC_087219.1:5324617-5332117 GCF_015104395.2 Macrobrachium nipponense | reverse complement strand
TTTCCTTATTTTTTATTTCCTTATTTATTTCCATTTATATATTTATGTATATTAACTTATTAATTCAATATCTTTATTTTTTTATTTATTTATATTATGTATTTACCTATTGTTATTCATATTTATTTGCATTTAATTATTTATTTATTTTTATCAATTCATTTATTTTAATTTATCTATTTATCTGTTTTGATTAGGCATTTTTACTTATTTATTTATTTATATTTTTATTTTCATTTGTTTATTTATATCTGTTTATTTATTTATATTTATAAATTTTATTTATTTTTTATTTATTTAATAATATATTTTTTATTCTTTTTATTTATCTTTGTTTACTCATTTCTATATATAAATAAATAAATATATATATATATATATATATATATATATCATATACATATACATATATATTAGTATATATATATATATATATATATATATATATATATATATACATACATATATACGTATATATATATATATATATATACTATATATATATATATATATATATATATATACATATATATAGTATATTATATATTATATATATATATATATATATATATATATATATATATATATTATATATATATATATATATATATATATATATATATATATATATATATATATATATATATATATACATATATATATATATATATATATATATATATATATATATGTATATATATATATATATATATATATATATATATATATATATATATATATATATATATATATATAGAAATGAGTAAACAAAAATAAATCAATAAAAAAGAATAAAAGAATTAAAATAAAAAATTGAGTAAAAATGAATAAATAAATAAAGAAGAATAAATAACATTAAAAAATAAAAATAAATAAATCAATAAAGATAAATAAATAATAAAAAATAAATAAATCAATAAAGATAAATAAAAATTAATAAATATTAAATAAAAAATAAATAAATCTATTGAAATGAAATTCAGTCATCAAAAAGACGGCAAAGCTATCAAAAATATTTTACTTAAAATAATTTTTTTTAAACTGCTTTTAATTATAAATCCAATATTTTATTTTTAGGTAAGTTTCAGAATAATTTTTGAAACAAAAATCATCCATCAAAAATAGGAAAATTCTTTCAAGTATATTGTACAAAAATTAAAATATTTAAAAACATTATTTTTGAAATAACCATCTGTCATCAAAAGTGCAAAACTTCCAAAAATATTGAATGCAAATACAATACTTATTTAAACATGTTCATTTGAAATTTATTTTTAACCGTTTTATTGAATGATTTTAAAAATAAAAATCAGTCATCAAAAAGATGAGAAAACTCTCAAAAATTGTGGACTAAAATTTAAATATTTTCTTAAAAGTTGTTATGATTCACTCATTGTCTAATTAATATGCGATTTTCTAAAATGATTTCTGAAAAAAAATCTCTCATAAAAAAGATGGGTAAAGTAATCAAAAGATATTCTATTTAAATTGAAATATTCTTTAAGCATCGTTCTGTTCCATCTAATTTTCATGGGCTATTTTTATGATGATTTTTTGAAAAAGAAAACAGCCAACAACTATTGAATAAAACTCTAAAAAGTTTTGTGCAATAATTGATATATTGTCTTATTTTTAGGCTATTTTTCAAATGATTTTTGAAAAATAAATGTCATCAAAAAGAAGGGAAAAAGTCCCCAAATTATCATATTAAAATAATTTATTTTTTGAAGGTTTTTGTGTTATATTGATTGTCCAATATATATGCAATTTTTAAAGTAATTTTTGAAACAGGAATTAGGCCTCGATTTTTTTAGCTTTTTGTTTAATTTTTTGTCTTTTCTGTGCGGTTTTTGTAATAATTTTTAAAAACAAAACAAGGTAACAAAAAAAAAAGAAAAAAAAAACTCAAAAATATTGTGTATAAAAATGAAATATTTGTTTAAACTTTTTGTTACATTCATTGTCATCTTTTTAGGCAATAGTTTAGATAATATTTGAAATAAAAATCAGTTATAAAAAGGAAGGCGAAACTCCCAAAATTATTGAATTCAGATTAAAATATTTATTAAATCTATTTTTTATTTAAATTCAGTGTCGTATTTTTAGCCAATTTTTGAAATAATTTGTGAGACAAAAATTAGTTATCTAAAAGGGAGCTAAGAAGCCCAAAGATATTGCATTTAAAATGAAGTATTTTTTAAGCTTTTTTCAATTTCATTTTTTAACTATTTTTAGAGGATTTTTATAATGATTAATTGAAACAGAAAACAGCCAGTAAAGCAATGTGTTAAATTTATATATTTTTCAGGAATTTTCATGTTACATTTATTGTCCTAATTTTAGGCGATTTTCTAATTGATTTCTAAAATAAAAATCCGTCACCAAAAAGAGAGCACAACTACCAAAAATATTGTAAGCAAACTAATTCATTTTTTCAACTGCTTTTTATTTTACATTCATATTTCTACTTTTAGCAGACTGTTTAAGAGATTTTTAACAAAACACTGTTATCAAAAAGATAAAAAAACTAAAATTTGTACTAAAATTGAAATATTGTTTTAAACTTTTTATGTTACCTTCATTTCCATATTTTTATGTGATTTTTAAAGGCCTTATGAGACAAAAAATCACTCGTCAGATAGAGGTGAGAATCTAAAAGAATATTGTATTTAAAATGAAATATTTTAAAAAGCATTTCCCTTTCATTATTTTCCCTTTTTTAGTTAATTTTTATATTAATTAAAAAAACCAAAACAGAAGAAGAAAAAACTCAAAAATTGACATGTTATTAAATTTTTATGTTACATTCATTGTCCTATTCTAGGCCAATTTTTAAATAATTTTTTAAATATAAATTAGTCTTCAAAAATAGGGCAAATCTATCAAAATCATTGTATTCAAATTAAATTCTTTTTTAAACAGATTTTGAATAATTTTAAAAATCACATAAAATGTGACAATGATTGCACGATAAAAATTTTAAACAATTATATTTTAATTTAAAAAACTATTTATGGTAAAATATTGTATTTTCTTATTTTATTTATTCATATATCTATTTCAATTAGGTATTTTTATTTATTTATTTATATTTATTTATTTCTATTTGTTTATTTATTTTTATTTATTTATTTATATTTAGATATATCTTTTTATATTTTGGGAGTTTCGCCTCTCTTTTTATAACTGATTTTTATTTCAAAAATTATTTAAACTATCGCATAAAAAGAGGACAATGAATGTAATAAAAAGTTTAAACATATAATTCATTTTTTTCACAATATTTTTGAGTTTTTTCCCTGTTTTAGTTGGCTGGCTTTTGTTTTAGAAATTATTCTAAAAATCGCCTAAAAAAGACAAAAAATTAAACAGAAAAAGGCTAAAAAATATTTCAATTTAGATGCTAAATTCATGTTACATTTGCTCTTGTTTTGAGGCCTAATTTCTGTTTAAAAAATTACTTTAAAAATTACATAATTATTGGACAATAGATATAACACAGAAAAACAGTTAAAAAATAAATTAATTTCAATATGATATTTTTGGGACCTTTTCCCTTCTTTTTGATGGCAAATTTATATTTCAAAAATAATTTAAAAAATCGCCTAAAAATAGGTCAATATATCAATTATTGCACAAAATGTCTATGAGTTTTATTATAAACATTGGTTGTTGACTGTTTTCTTTTTCAAAGAATCATCATAAAAATCGCCTTAAACAGAAAACAGAAAAATGCTTAAAGAATATTTTAATTTATATGCAATATCTTCGGGTTTTTTGCCTTTCTTTTTTTATGACATTTTTGTTTCAAAAATTATTTTAAAACATTACATAATAATTGGACAACGAATGACTCATAAAGAGTTTTAAGAAAATATTTCAATTTTGGTACACATTTTTTGAGTTTTTTGTTCTTTTTGATGACTGATTTTGTTTCAAAAATCATTAAAAAAATCGGTTAAAACAAATTTCAAATGAACGTGTTTAAATAAGTATTGTATTTGTATTCAATATTTTTGGAAGTTTTGCATTCTTTTGATGACAGATTTTTATTTCAAAAATAAACTTTAGAAAATTTAAATTTTTGTACAATATTTTGGAGTTTTTTTTTTTTTTTTTTCTATTTTTGATGGATGATTTTTGTTTCAAAAATTATTGAAAAAATCGCCCAATAATAGGACAAAATGTTTAAAAAACATATAAATAAATTTTCACACAATATTTTGAGAGTTTTTCCTGTTTTATTTAGGCTGTTTTTTGTTTCAAAAATCAATATAAGAATCCCCTAAAAAAGGGGGGGTGGGGGAGGGGAGAAAGAAACGGAAAAATACAGTATTTTAAGGATTTTCGCCCTCTTTTTGGTAACTGATTTTTATTTTAAAAATCATTTAAAAATCGCATAAAAATATAATAATGAATGTAACATAAAAACTTTAAACAAAAGTTAAAATCACTCATCTAAAAGATGCAAAAAAAAAAAAAAACTTTTTTATTTTATATTCATTGTCCTGATTTAGGCAATTTTCGAAATGATTATGGAAACAGAGGACAGTACTAAAAATAGGGCAAAACTACCATAAATGTTATATATATATATATCAGTATATATATATATATATTAATATATATATGTATATATTCTATATATAGGAATTATCTATATATTAATATATAATATGATAGATTATATTATAGATATATATAGAATCAGATATATATATATATATATATATATAATATTATATATATATAGATATCTAGATATATATAGATATATATATAATATGATTATATAGAATATAAATAAGATCGTATATATATCTATCTATATAAAGATCTATATATATATATATTATAGAGATATCTATATATTAGATAAGAAGATATATATAGATTTATATATAATATATGTGTATAAATTTAAATATATATCTTATATATTTGGATAATCCTAATATATTATTATATAATTTAGATCTCTTATATTAATATATAGATATAATAGATGTTATATATATCTATATATAGATATAATAAATATATATCTATATCTTTAGCTATCTATATATATATATATTTCTTAGATTTATATATATATAGATATCTATATATAGATAATATTAAATTAAATCTCATAGATATCTATATATAGCACTCTCTATCTTTATTATTAACACATGTATTTATATATATAATCTCTAATCTCGCTATATCTCGCGTATATATAATCTTACAATATATTTTTTAGATATCTATATCTATTCTATATATATCTCGCGATATGTTATCTAGATATCTATCTCTTAGATATAATAATTATCGATATATTATTATACTATTATATATATAGAGTATCTATATATATCTATAATATCTATAGATATATAGATAGGATATCTATATATATATAGATTAGAGATAGAGTAATATAGATGTATATATATTATAGATATATTATAGAGATATATAGATAGGATATCTTATATATATATCGTATATTATATAATATATATAGATAGATATAGATATATAATTAATATGGATATAGATAGAATCTATATAGATATGCTATCTAAATATCTATATATATATATATAGTAATTATATAATATATATATAAGATAATATATCTAGATTATACTATTATATATATATAGAGAGATATATATATATATATAATATATATATATATAAGCTATATAGAGATATTAGAGATATAATTATATATAGATATATATATGAATATATCATTAATATATTAATATATTTATATGTATATATTTTTTGATGAATTAGATTTTTGTGTCAAAAAATGCATTATTTAAAAATCCCCTCCTAAAGGGAGACAAAAAAATATATCTTTATATATATAGATGTATATATGATGATAGATTTTGTGTCAAAAATCATTATAAAAATCCCTCTAAAGGAGACATATCTATATCTAAAAGACTATATATATATATATAGATATATATTATATATATATATATATATATATATACTTTTTTTTTGTCTCCATTTGAGGGGATTTCTATAATGATTTTTGACACAAAAATCTATCATCAAAAAGATGAAAAGAAACTCAAAAACTGTGTACCAAAATTGAAACATTTTTAAAGCTTTTTATATCACATTTATTGACTATATTTATGGGGTTTTGAAATTATTTTTGAAACAAATATCACGGATCTAAAGGAGGACCAAACCCCGCTAAATATTTTATTTAAATTGATATATATTTATAGTATTTTTCAGTTTAATTTTGTTTTATTCAATTTTTATTAAGATTTTTGAAACAAGGTTAGCTAACAAAATATCGTGCAAAAATTTGACTATTTAAAATTTTTTTATACTACATTCATTGCCATATTTTAGACGATTTTTATAATTATTTTTGAAATAAAAATCACTCATCACAAAAAGTGGAAATTCCCACAATTAGATAATTATAAACATGTTTATTTGAAATACATTCCTCTTTTTGATGGATGATTTTTGTTTCAAAAATCATTTAGAAAATTGGCTAAAAGTAGGACAATGAACTTAAAATTAAAAGCTGTCTATAAAATATCTAATGAGAATCTAATATTTTTAACAGTTTTGCCTGAGTTTTGATGACTGATTTTTATTTCAAAAATTATTTCAAAAATCTCAAATTCGGACAATAAATTGAACATAAAATGTTTTAAAAATATATAAATTTGAGCACAGTATTTTTTGAAAGTTTCTTCCTCTTTTATTTTGGCTGTTTTTTGTTCAAAAATCAATAAAAGAATAGCCTAAAAAGGGAGGGGGTTAAAGAAATGAAAATATTTTTTAAATCTTTCAATTTAAATACAATATTTTTTACTATTTTGGCCTCTTTTCGATGAGTGATATTTGCTTCAAAAGTCATTTTAAAAAATCTCAAAAATATGACAACGAATATAATAAAAAGTTTAAAACCACATTTCACTTTTAAGATTTTTTTTTTTAATCTTACTGATTTGTTTTTGAAAATCATTTTAAAAATCTGCTAAAAATTGGGTAATGAATTTATAATAAAAACTTATAAATATATAAATTTTGCAGAATATTTTTGAATTTTTTCTCTTCATAGCTGTTTTCTGTTTCAATCATTATAAAAATCCTCTTAAAAAATTAAAAACTAAAACAGAAAAGATCTTAAAGAATATTTCAATTTAAATGCAATATGTTTGGTTTTTTTGTCCTTCTTTATTATGGATGATTTTTTGCTTAAAAATTCATCTCAAAAATCGATATAAAAAAAGGACTGTGAATGTAACATAAGTTGTTTAAAAAAGAATGCAATTTTAGTACCAGATTTTTGAAACTTTTTAAGCTTTTTATGAGACATTTTTGTTACAAAAATCTTTTAAAAAACGGTTAAAGATAGAACAATGAATTTAAAATAAGATGAAAATACAAAAATAAATAAAAATAAACAAATGAATAATCAAATAAAAGTAAATAAGTAAATAAATAAAGATAAACAAA
>NC_087219.1:5307117-5322117 GCF_015104395.2 Macrobrachium nipponense | reverse complement strand
AAAAATAAATTATAATGAAAAATAAATAAAAATGACTAACAATAAATAAATAAACAAACAAACAAACAAAGAAATAAATAAATTATATAATTATAAATAACTAAATAAAGTTAAATTAATAAATAAAATAAATAAAAAAATAAAAATAAATGAAATAAATAAATCAGTAAAAATAAATAAATAAATAAAAAAAAAAATATAATTAAATAAAAAATATATAGCTAAATAAATAAATAAATAAATAAATTAATAAATAAATAAATAAATAAATATATATATATATATATATATAGTATATATATATATATATATATATATATATATATATATATATATATATATATATATATATATATATATACATATATATAGTATATATATATATATATATATATATATATATATATATATATATATAATATATATATATATATATATATATATATATATATATATATATATATATATGATGAAATAAAAAAAACAGATAAAAATAAATATATAAATAAACTTAAATGCTAACTAATAAATAAAAATTAGGATAAGTAAATAAAAAAAAATAATTAAAGATAAACGAATAAATAAAAATAAATAAATAAATGAATAAAATAAAAATAAATAGAAAATATAAAAATATAAATAAACAGATATAACTAAATTAAAAGAAATACTTATATAAATAAAAATAAAGAAATAAAAACAAAAATATAAGATATTAATAAAGAATATAAGATATTAATAAAATAAATAAATAATTAAATCTTTTTAAAAAATAAAAAATAAATAATATAAATAAATAAATAAATAAAAATAAATAAAAATAAATAAATAAACAAGAAATAACATAAAAAACATTATAAAATAAATAAATGAAAACAAGCAAATAAATAAAAAAAATAAATGATAAGTAACTAAAAAATAAAAATATTTAATTTAATTGAAAATAAATAATGAACAATAAATAAATCATGAAATAAATAATATTGAAAAATAAAAATTAAATAAAAAATATAAAAATATAAATAAATAAAAAAATAAGAATAAATAAAAAATTAAAATAACAAAACCTAAATAAATAATGATAAATAATTAAAAAATAAATAAAATATATAAATAAAGTAAAATAAAGATATAAATAAATACAAATAAATTAAAAAGTGAAAATAAATTAAACAAAATAAATAAAACTAAATAAATAATAAAAATAAATAAATAAATAAAAGTGAATGAATATTTAAAAATAAAAATAAAAAATAAAAACAGAAATAAATAAAAAATAAAGATAAACAAAGAAATAAATGAATAAATAAAAAAAAGAAATGAAAATCAATAAAAAGATATGAATTAATAAAAGAAATAGAAAATAAATAAAAAATAATTAAATAAGAAAATATATACATAGATAAAATAATTAAAATAAAAAATAAGATATAAATAGAAGCCAATAAATAAAAAGAAATAAATAGAAATACATAAAAAATAAATGAAAATAAATTAAAAAATAAAAATGTATGAAAATAAACATTAAATAATTAAATGAAAATAAACAAATAAATGAATAAGTAAATAAATTTAAAAAATGAATAAAAAATGAAGAAACACAAATAAATAAAAAATGAATAAAAAATGAAGAAACACAAATAAATAAAAAATAAATAAAAGTCAATAAAAATAAATATAAGTAATATAGCTAAAATATAAATAAATAAGAAATAAATAAAAAATAAATAATTAAAATAAATAAATATTTAATAAATAAATAGAAAATAAATAAATAAATAAATAAAAATGAAAAAATAACAATGAATAAATAGAAATCAAAATGAATAGACTTAAGAAAACAAATAAAGACAAATAAATTAAAATAAAAAATAAGAATATATATAAATAAGTAGATAAAAATATGTAAATATATAAACAAATAAATAAATGAATACTTAAAGAAATAAAAATAAATCAAGGAATAAATAAATAAATAAACATAAATATATAATTTTAAAAACTAATTGGTAATTAAAAATCAATAAATAAAAATAGATAGATAAATAAAAATAAATAAATAAAAACAAATAAATAGTAGATTCACATCTACAGCAGATTCTGTAGTAGATTCACATCAACCGTGCATTTGATGTTTAGGTCCGTCACTTACGACACTCCTGATTGGCTGTTGATAAGCCAATAACAAGGCTGGAAACTCTGTCTCTCGAGAGAGTTCACATAGGCAGGATGTATGTTCCAACTCTCCTGAGGGATACTTCTTTCAAAAGTATCCCTCAGGAGAGGTCGAACATACATCCTGCCCATATGGACTCTCAAGAGAGACTGAGAGTTTCCATCCCTGTGATTGGTTTATCAACAGCCAATCAGGAGTGTCGTAAGGGACGGGCCTAGACATCAAATGCACAGCCGATGTGAATCTACTATAGGGTGTAGCGCTCTGTATCAAACATATAAGCCTAAGGCCTGGAGTACACGAGCCACCCTGTGGCGCCACAGAGTGGCGTCTGTGGTGGCAATATGTGGCTTTTGCCACAGATGCTCGTGTGCTCGGCATAGCTTATAAACAATGGACAACAATGGGAAGCCACATCCCCCGCTGCCACTCTGTGGCGCCACGTGTAGTACTCCTGGCCTTTGATAATCATGTCTTAGTGGTTAGCCGCCCTTGTCTTGTAAAGTATTTTTCTATTAGAACACTTATCATGGACAGAACTAACCATAGATTATCTTCAGTAGGAGAAAATTGAGTTTTTTTTTTCAATTTCACCACAAAAAAAGTACGTATTCATTGTTGTAGTGTACCTACATGGTATTTTTGGACGCTAGCTATTTGTTAAAGTAGTTATGTGTAGTCAGTTGAATATTCTAGTGATAGTATAACAACGAGTCACGTCGCAGTGTATTGTTATTGGTAATCGTTCCCAAATCACTCTTCTTTGGAATATTGCTGATGGCTTGAAGCAGATTTGGTCTTCATTAGATAGAACTTGTGTTATTTTAGTTTAGTTTATGAACACTTCCCAAGCAACAAATACTTCGTTGTATTTATTTATTTCTTTGATTCATTATTTATTTATTGCCTCACAATGAGCATCACAATTCACTGGCAACAAATACTTCATTGCCTTTTTTGTATATTGAATTATTTGATTAATTTTTTGTATTCTCTCACAGTGAGCACCATAACCCATGCTTGTAGATGTATTTTTTCCATTGATGTCAAATACCTTGTACCCATACTATGCTAAGGGCGCACCAGCACAGGCAGATATAATGTTAGGGGCACTGGATTAGAACTGAGATTCAAATGAGTACCTTTGCCCAGTGAGTGAAATCACTAATGACTCGGCGAGTGACCACCAACCCCCTCCCCTTTGCCTGTCAAAAATATCTCGTTGTGTGTGTGTTTTGAATAAGGTTGTTCTCTGTCTCTCTCCCTGACATTTACCTTATATTCTTTTTCACTTTTTGAATTAAATGAACCCTCCATTCCAACCCATCCAATTCGTTTAGTCTCTCTCTGACATTTACCTCATCTTCTCTTACACTTTTTGAATTAAATGAACCTTCCATTCCAACCCATCCAAATTTTTTATAGTCTATGCTCTCTCTCTCTCTCTCTCTCTCTCTCTCTCTCTCTCTTCCTGACATTTATCTTATCTTCTCTTGCACTTTTTGAATTAAATGAACCTTCCATTCCAACCCATCCAATTCGTTTATAGACTATGCTCTCTCTCTCTCCCCCTGACATTTACCTTATATTCTCTTGCACTTTTTTTAATTAAATGAACTTTCCATTGCAACCCATCTAATTCGTTGACTCTCTCTCTCTCTCTCTCTCTCTGCTTGTCTGTCTGACTGACTGTGTCTGTCTGTCTGTCTGTTCTCTTGTGATTTGTAACGAATGATAATTCATCTACGTTTGTGTCGGTTTTTATAATGGTTCGGGTTTGCTTTGCTTTCTCTCTCTGTTGTCTTAATTCCACGTTTATTTATTGTAATTTTCCATACATGTGTTGGTGTCTCCGTTGTTATTTACAAACGATGCACCAAGTTGTACTTTTGGTCTGCATCGCAAACGTCAGTTTGTATAACACCATTCATTCTTAGCTAAGTCTCCATTGACTGTGAAGATATTCTCTAAGTTTCGTCTCAATTGTTCTTTCTGGTGTGGAGGTTAAGTCGTGGAAACACATGATACAAAATATGAGATATATTCTTCTAGCTTACATCCTTGGACAGGTGCAAAGAAGGTTTTGAATAGGTGTTTAAGCTAAGAGAGGAAGGTGAAGTCTGAGATACAATTCGTTTACAAATCATAGGAGAGCAAACACTGCTCAATATACAGACAGATGAACTAACATACGTAACTAGGCACGTCGTCTCGTTGGAGAGTCAACGTGATTCCCAGAGAAGGCATTGTTGATGTTATTGTCAAACATAGATAATGGTGATCCCAGGTGTACACGCACTGGGGTGCTTGGTCAATCTTTCTGCATGACCTCCTTGGTCTCTGGCCTGGTTCTTGGTAATATGCATTACTCTACAGAATGTGTACATACATTCTTTATTTTAATGTAACACTTACATAATTGCTCGGTCACGAACAAAACCAAACACAAAACAGTAGCCAGGTCGGAAAGATTGCCTTACCATATGATACGTAATAGTGTGATTTTAGACATAAATGCACAAGATATGGTAAACGTATAATTACCAACAATGTGACAATGTGATTAAGGAAATGATATTTAACTGGTTATATGTAAAAATCACATATATAGAAAATACTTATAACCCCCCAAAAATACATGGAGTATACAAATACAGATCCACGTATATGATATACGTATATGATATAATTCTAAATACTAAGGATCACATGTGATATATAATGATACATTTATATTATGCAAGTAATGAAAATACATATTCAACAGAAAATCCTAACGTAATTCTGATGGTTACATGACACAAAGATTATATGTTAAAAAATCATATATTAATATAAATTAATGGTACTAAAATGTGATAAGATACAAGGTAACAGGTTGAGTATAGGTGCTACCTTATATACGTATACATGTATATATTGATTCAAATTACGGATACAAATAAATGTGATTAAGATATGTGCACTTTATATAGATTCCTAGTGTGTACACGCACAGATGTATTGATTCATTGTTTAACTTCTATATGCTTCAAATAGGTGCACTGATAGACATATTGCAATGATTATCATTTTTTAAGATACTGATACTTTTACATATAGAATGCTTTGTCAAGGAGGTTTCTACTACACAGCTAGCCAGCATCTTAAACAACTTTTCGCGCATTTCACAGTTCCAAACAACTTCCTTGAGTCAAGGGAAATGGCCAATTTCAAATGACTTTGAAGCCCAATGCCTTAAGGGCATAGGGGAGATTGTCTGGGCGGGCTCCACCGTTCTGTTGATTAGCCATTCTCGTTCTCTTCATCCTACGCCAAGCGAATACGTTCACGATGACCAGAATCACCACCGTCACCAATGTCACAGCTAACAAAATGTAGAAACGAAGATCCTCTTCGACGTTGTAAGCAGGGGAAGTTTGGTCCATGGTAGCCAGACGCATCAGGTGCTGGGCTACCTTTTGGTTGAAAGGCAAAGGGAGTGCTGGGATATGGGTATTACCCCAAGAAAAATTTGCAAAATAAGCCCTCTCCCTTATGATGGTGCTTATTCCACGAACGGTATAGTTGGTCGTTGCTCTACTGCAGCTGTCTGCAGCGACGAACAGTCGTGAAGATGCAGCTGATCCATACGGGCATGCGACTTTAGATTCTTCAATAGCGAACTGCAGCCAGGTCCCGTTATTCAGCCTGTAAGCGAACTTATACTTGTCAAAAGGGTAAAGTCGGTCCAGACATCGTTCATGTGTATGGGAATGAGAACTGTTAAGGGCTACGCCTAACTCGCATGAACTCTCAGATATATTGTGGAATTCAAAGGAGTCAGCCGTGCAAACCCTATTATCCATGGCATTGTAACAATGAGCGAACAGGTCCAGGTCTCTGATGACTGTAAAGGTTTCCTTATTAGGGGAAATTAATACGTAGCCAGACAAATTCGATATTACTGGTAATGAACTATTTGACATATAAGTAGGAAACGGAGCTATTTTGTAAGATTTCCATGCATCAGAAGAATTGAAGGGGATGTTAATCATAATTCTATAGTTTTCCATGCTTACTGAGATTAAGCTACAACAAAATTCAATCCTATGTGCTTCTAACAAAGGAGGATAACCAAGTTTCTCACGCCCATTCTCTAAAGTTAATGTTAAGTCTTTGATTGGCAAAAGATGCGTTGAAAGGACTCCCTTTGCAGCTAGAGTGATCGCTTCCACATAATCTTTGGATTTTTCTATAAAATGCGAAATTTTCATATGGATATGATCTACCTTCGAACTGTAATATGCTAAAGTTGCAAGCAAGTATTGCACATCCATGATCTGATTTATATTACTGGAATGTTCGTTCACCATTGTCATAAGCTGATTTATTGACTCTAATTGTCTGTGAAGTTCAGAGAAAATTAAATCATGTTGATGTTGTAAAAATTCAATTCTCTTATTCTGATCGTTAATTTTAAGATGATTGGATATTCCTAGACCTAAGCTTGCTACTAATCCAAATATATTAAGTGCGGCAAAGATAAATGGGTTACGCCTTTCTACGTTGTCTGACGGTCCACATAAGGAGATCGCGTGCTAAGCATTCTGATTCAGCCGTCTGTTTTGCAAATCACAGGACAACAACTCGGCCATACCCAAAGTCTGAGCCAGCGGATTCTCTGGGTTAAAAGGGAAATGACGCCTGTGCAATTGATTCAGTGGCTCAGCAAATCGCGATAAGTTGCTTTTAAGATTAATGACATCATTTTCTGGCAAGAAAATCACTTGCAAATCAACTTCAAGAATTACGTTGCTTGCTGTAATAAATACATCCTCGGTCCTTTCAATGATTGAGCCATGAGTAAATTGGATATTTCTTGTTTTGGAACTCGTCCCACACGAGAAAAATGTCTGAACAAACAGTACCAATCCTAACAATGTAAGATTCATGTTGGAAGCCTGCAAATAGTGAATTATATGTAATTACTCATGTTTACATTAGCTACTTCTTATTCAATACAGATGAAATATATTTTCATACAAGTTTTATATATAATAGTTTATTATGTAAGTTTTATATATACTAGTTTATGATGTAAGATTTATATATAGGTATAAATATATTCTTCTCCTTTGTCCTTTTCTTCCCCTTTTTCCTGTTGCTTCGAACATGAGCCAATGGAACTGTACGTATGTCAGTAGGCTGTGCTATGTTTTGAACTTTTAGTCTGTTTGCCGTTAATATTTCTATAATACAAAACAGTCCTTCAAATTTAGGCGTTAGTTTATAGTTCAAACCCTTGTGCACGTATATTTGTATATAGATTTGATCACCTACTGCATATGGTGTTGTTTGTTTGGTGGTTTTATCAAGATTCTTTTTCATTATTATTTGGGCTTCTTCTAGATTTTTACGAAGTACATTATATCTGCTTACACTTGCATCCATAATGTCCCTTAGGGGATTTGTTAAATTATTGGCAGGCATAAGGATATGGAAAGGGGTCCTAGTGGGAGTGCCATAAAGTGCTTCATGTGGTGACATTCTTATAGATACATGATACGAATGATTAAGAGTACTTAAAACCGCGGGGATGGCAATATCTCAATTAGGATCCATTCCCCCAAGTATAACTCGTAGAACATTTAACACTTTCCTATTTACCCTTCCCACCAAACCGTTTGACTCTGCGTGATAAATCATGGTACTGATGTTCTTAATGCAAAGGAATTCGCACAACGAATTAAGGAAATGATTATTGAATTCTCTACCAGAGTCAGAGATTATCATGTATGGAATTCTGTGTTTACAGATGTAGTACTCGTAGAATTTCCTAGAGCATTCAATTGCAGTTTTTGTTTTTAGTGCTATTAGTTCTGTGTAATGAGTCAAGGCATCAATTAACACCAAGAGGTGCTTGTTTCCTCTGTCAGACTCGTAAAACCCTGTTAATAAATCTAAGTGTACTCTTTCAAAGGGTTGATTTGGCACGGGGTAGGCCCCTAGGCTAACAGGTGTCTTAGTATGCCCTTTGTTTTCATGACATATGTGACAATTAGCTATGTGTTTTTTTTATATCTGTAAGCATTGTAGACCAGTAAAATAGTGATTTGGCCTTCTGTGACATGATAGAGAACCCAGGATGACCATGTAAGGGATTGGAATGCAACCAGTTTAGAACGATTGGTATAAGAGAGATTGGTACTACTACCTGGTTGTTAGTCACCTGTTGTTTGCTTCGGGTTTTCCCTGTCGCGGACCTACACAGAATATTATCTTTGATTATATAATTCTGCTGCATATACTTTAAATATTCTTTTTCTTTAGGATTTCCGTTCAAAGCATCTATTATTTTACTTAACTGCTGATCTTTCCTTTGTTCAGTCTGTACCAGTTCAACGCTTTAACCCGGGTCTTCAATGTGTGCGATCGTTTGGATTAGTGAATTTTCTTGTTCAGATACTGTTTTAACAATGGGTACGGATGTTGGTATATCTTCTAATGGTTCCATACATGATGGTGCGGGGTTGCGGGATAATGCATCAGCGATGATATTTGCTTTCCCAGGTAGGTATCCTATCTTTGTTCCAAAGTCCTGAATGATCATATGCCACCGAGTTCTTTTGGGACTGTGATTAAAGCCTTTGAAGAGCTCAGTGAGGGGCTTATGGTCAGTAAGGACCTTAACAGGATAGCCATAGATTATGAACTTAAAATGTACTAGTGAGTTAACGATACCTTCCCCTTCCTTGTCTATTACTGCATATTTGGTTTCAGAGGGCTTCAGGTTATGTGAATAAAAAGCTATAGGGAAGAACTGTTTATCATATTGCTGAAGTAGTACCCCTCCTACCCCTTGGTCTGAGGCGTCAGTTGCGATAAAGAATTCCTTACTGAAATCAGGGAATTTTAAGATATGTGAACTGCATAATTTCTCTTTCAAGGTATCGAATGCCTGTTGATGCATTTCAGACCATATAAAATCTACGCCCTTCTTCGTAAGATCTGTTAAAGGAGCTGCTAAGATTGAATAGTTGCACACAAACCTTCTATAGTACCCGCTACACCCCAGAAATTGTTGTATCCCCTTTATGTTAGTAGGTACCGGAAAGTTACGGATAGCCGACACCTTATCGTGGACTACCTTAAGACCTTGACTAGACACCGTAAAACCTAAATAGACTAACTCGGTCTTAAAAAACTCACACTTTGATATTTTTACTCTTAGACTGTGTTACCTTAGTCTCTGTAGCACTAGCTCTAGTTTATGCAAATGTTCTTCTAAGGTATTAGAAAAGGTTACAAGATCGTCCATATAGGCATGAAGGGTATCGCCCAATAAATCTCCAAACACTATATTAATCATTTTGGTGAATGTAATTGGGGCGCAACGTAAACCGAAAGGCATACGTAAAAATTCATAGTGTCCCCTGGCTGTGCTGAAGGCGGTGTATGGGGTACTCTCTTTAGCTAAGGGTATCTGGGGAAAGCCTTTAAGTAAGTCCAAACTGGTGAAATATCTGTTCTGTCCTAACAAGGATATGATATCGTCGGTACATGGCACCGGAAAATGATCGGGAATCGTTTCCTCGTTTAAGCGACGGAAATCTACGCAAATTCGCCAAGTCCGATCTTTTTTGGGTACAACAATCAAGGGAAAATTATAAGGACTGTTCGATTTCCTAATGACTCCTTCTTCTAACATCTTGTCTACTTCGTCATTTATCTCACTCTGAAATTTCATTGGGAGTCAATACGAAGGTACGTAAATAGCTTTATGCTTGTCTTTAAACCATATTTGGTGTTCAATGACATCCGTTTTTCCTGGAGATCCCTCGCTAGTGGAGAAAACATCATGATATTTAGTTATAAGTTCAAAAAATTTCTGCTGTATTCCCACTTCTTCAATGTCTTTATTGATTTTACTTTTGATAGATTGTAAGAGGGATTCGTCAACAATGGTTTGAGTGTGATTAATTTCAGTAACGGTAAGAATGCGATATTTATACACTTCCATATCCACGATATGGTGATTTTTGTGGATTACTAGATTGGTATTCAAATGGTTACAGACTTCAATGTTAACCTGTTGTTGTGAGCCAACAGTGTATAATGCTTGTGTCACGGTAAGTCCGTTAATTATCAGAGTGTCTGGAAGGATTAAAAGTTCAGACCTCGGCAAGGTTTTCTTGACATGCACCAAAATATTCGAGGGTGCATTTGGCTCGAGAGATTGCGTGCAAGCTGCAAGTACGGGTGAGCGAGAATTCTGTTGGGTCGCTTCGACAATGTCTTGATTCATGAGACAAGTGATTGGTACTTCAATGTAAGTTACTGTTTGATTGTCTGTCTCTTTTTTGTCCAAAACAGATTTTAATGTGTTCGAAGATTTATAGACTTTTCCTTTGATAAACACGCCATTTTTGGCAGGAGCTAGGATAATATTTTGAATACACATGGATGGATATCCTACAATTACAACTGGATACATCTAAATATGTTGTACAACTATAAATGTGTCGGTAAGCGGGCGCTTACCCACCTTGTACTGAACTTGAGTTACACCTACTACACTTAGTTCATTATTGCCAATGCCTGAAAGTCGTACTTCAAACCTCTCAATAGTGAAGTTTGAAAACAACAAGTGATGAGTCCGTAAGTTCATGATATTACATGGACTACTGAAATAAAAAAAAACAATGCAAAGGGCTGATATTCTAGATTTACGGCGTGTAAAGCACGGCGTAATTCATCATTACTGATAATTGTGTGAATTCTATGTAAGTCTACGGGATCCTGCACTGAGTTTTTGGATACGGTCGTATGATTCATAGGATAATTCTATTTCACATAAGTCTTCTAGATGATTAAATTTATTTTTTTAATTCAAAGGATGTTGATACAGACAACCCAACATCATTCTCTCCCCCATTGGAGTTAATTATGTGGTATTTACATTGCTTTGGACACTTGGAAAATTTGACTGACTTTGATTGTTTTGACTAGATGGTGCAGGAACCGAGTTCCCCGGAGCCCGATTTGTTTGTTTCTGATTCTTAGAAGACTAAGCACTGGGGCCTATGAGGGCATTCAGCGCTGAAACGGAAATTGATAGTAAAAAGGTTTGAAAGGCGTAACAGAAGGAAAACCTCAAAGCAGCAGCACTATGAATCAGCTGTTAGGAGAGGGTGGAAAGTAAGATGGAAGAAAGACAATATGAATGGAGGTACAGTAAAAGAAATGAAAGGGGTTGCAGCTAAGGGGCCGAAGGCACGCTGCACAAAACCTTAAGTAATGCTTACAGTGCACTGCATGAGATGCACTGACGGCACCACCCTCCTATGGGGTCGTACAGTAGAGTGACGATCCTTGCCTACCTTCGAGTGGGCATTACTTTAGGTTCTTTGCAGTGTCCGTTTTTGTACCTTTTACTGTACCTCCTTTCATATCCTCTTTCTTCCATCTTACTGTCCACCCTCTCCTAACACTTGATTCATAGTGCAACTGCTTTGAGGTTTTCCTCCTGTTACGCCTTTCAAACATTTTACTGTCAATTTTCATTTCCACACTGAATGGCCTCATAGGCCCTAGTGCTTAATCTTTGGCCTAAAGTTTATATTCAACAAAACTCAATCCCACGAAATCTCTTAATGAAAGTTGTACCTGTTTAATTAAGTGTAGTGATTTTCATTTTATGACGAAAGGAAGAATCATTGTTCTTTTCTTGTCCGACCTGTGATGTGAGGCCCTTTGAGTACATTCAAGGCCATTGAGTGTATTTAAAGGACTTAGCAGTTACATATCCTAGGGGTTTTACAATTCTCGCTTACTGCGACTTTCCAGACGCCGCGGCTCCCAAGGACTCACACCCATCAACCGCCACTCCTCCGTTGACGCCATCGATGACATCAAGGACTCTCCGGATTCGCCCGGACTCCCCAACACAATCAGGAGAAGGTCAGTACATCCTCACCTACTGTAATACGGTTTTTTGGACTTTGCTCCTAATTAAAGCATCGGCTGTAGCTGAAAGTTGACATATGTATATTTTACAACCACACACAAATTTTGTCAGCATTATCAATAACCTAAACCCGATAGTTTTAATTTTTATAGAGTAAAAAATTATCTAGCTGACGCCATGGCCAATGATTACGAGCCAAGAGTCGAAAAACATTCATTACGTATGCAAGGTAAACACCTTTTAATGAAATATTGCCCCGCCCATCCACCAGACAGAAACTCATTCACCTTGTTCCATCGGCTCTGAAACCCAAAGACATTATGAATGGCGGAACGATACATAGAAGTGGGTGGGGTATCTGTGCTAGCATAGTAATACTACTGTAGCAGAGCTGCAACAGTAGTAATAGCAATAATATACATGAATTAAATGTTTAGGCCAACTGCTGGGATCCTTGAGGATCTTTTAGCACTTCTTACTGTTGATGCCCAACGATTAACTGTAAATAATGTTCGTGTTGTCTTGTTATCGCGATGGTTAATGTTAAGGTTTGCTGTGTGGTAGTTTGCTGGTTCGAGTCTACGCTCGGCCACAATAATTGTTTACTTGGTGTTGGGTTGTTTTAGCTAATTTATGCATAGTTATCGGTCACGTGTACTTTTTGGTATTCGATAGTGTCTTCCTGTAAACAAATGAGGAAAGTTATCAGTTTAAAAAGAGATTTCATACAGAACGGATATAACGAATGTAACGAAAGTTGGTATTTACTGAGGAATATTTGGACCGTTTGTTATAGGAACACAATTGTAAGTAAACGCCTATTATATTGTTTTAGAATAGCGGATTCATCTTTTCCCATTTGTAAGCCTACATTGTATATAACGTATGTCTTTATATGAGCCTTAATTATATTGACTTTGTGTATTAGCTTTTTGTAATTAGCCGTTATACATGCATAATTTACTTAATTAAGCTTTGCATATTGTTTCTATCAGTCTTAGTTGTTTAACTTAATAATTTTGTATAAATTAGCATATTATTCATACGTTGATTTCTTTTCCATTTATCCATAGTAATTGAACCACATCACATCACATCACATCACTTCAAGTTACGCTGCATACGTCAAGTCTACATGTATAAACGCCTAACAATATAACCATATCGATGTTAACGTCATGGATCTAATAAAGAACTATATGTGCGTATCAAAATTGTGTTTCTCCATCATTCACGTTAAGCAATAGAAGAACAGTGCATTAACACTTACAACTACTCGAGAAATGAGTTTTTATAGCCAGAAGTAAAATTTTCTAATCCAACAATGCCCATGATAGCCTTCAGTGTTATCCTGAATTATATCGAGGCCAAAGTAGGTGGAGCCTCATGAAGTCATCATTCTGATGATAATTATTGGTGAAGGTTTAAAGCCAAAATACGTTACCGGCTATTTTTTTTTCGTAAATATGTAGATAGCCATTAACTAAAAATTGCTTGACATTGGATATAGCAGTTATCAAATCAAGCTTGTCTACTATGTTTTTGAAAATTACCAACTATTCCCTACATCTTGTCAATCTGAATGTGACCTCTAAAGTAGACTGTAATTTCTTAGGAAACTTATTTTGGGAGTTAGACTAATAATCGAAGTGTTTTTGTATTTATTAACATATTTTGTTGGTTTGTTCATTATGACACTTATCAGTGAAGAGGTTTCAGGGTTCATAAAGGTGTACTGCTTTGCTTGTATTTAAATTTGTATGTCATTGTTGCCAGAGGCCTAGCCTTCGTTACGTATTAGCCAATCATCCATCGAGAAAGAGGGAAGAAATGCTGTCAATAAAAATAATAAATAAAAAAATAAAAATAAATAAATAGAAAAAATAAAAGTAAAAATCAATAAAAATAAAATAAATGAATAAATAAAAATAATGATAAAAAAATAAATACAAAAATATATTAAAATAAAATAAATATAAATAAACATAAATAAATAAAACAAAATAAATAAATAAAAATAAATAAATAAAAAAGGACAAAAAATTAAACTAAAAACCTTATTTGAATTTATATACAATATTTTTTTTGGGCAGCTTTTTGATAAATGATTTCAGCTTTTGTCTAAATTTTAATGTTATATTCATTTTCATATTTGTATTAAATTATTTTTTAAATAAAAATCAGTTATCGAAATAAGGGCGGAAATTCTTAAAATACTGTATTTATTCCGTTTCTCCCCCCCCCTTTTTTTTTTTTTTAGCGAATTTTTATATTGATTTTTAAAACAAAATATAGCCAAAATAAAAAAGGAAATATACTCAATAATATTTTGTACAAATTTATATATGTATTTTTTAAACATTTTACGTTCTATTTCTAGGCGATTTTTGAAATAATTTTGAAATAAAAATCAGTCATCAAAAAGAGGGAAAAGCTATCAAAGTTAGTGAATTCAAAATGATTTTTTAAACTGATTTTAATTTTAAATACATTGCCTTATTTTAGCCAATTTTCAGAATGATTTTAGGAATAAAAATCATCCATCAAAAAATAGGAACAAACTCTCAATCATAATGTACAAAAATTAAAATACTTTTAAAAATAATTTTTGAATAGAAATCTGTCATCAAAGACAAAAGAAAAATTTCAACCGATTTATGAGTGATTTTGAATAAAAAATCAGTCATCAAAAAGATAAGAATATTTCCAAAAAATTACTTATTAAAATTGAAATATATTTAAATTATTTTAAAAAAATCTTTTAATTTTTCTCCATTTCATTTTATTTTTTAGGAGATTTTTATGATGAGTTTTTGAATAAGAAAACTGCCAACAACCAATGAATAAGACTCTCAAATGTTTTTGTGCAATAATA
>NC_087219.1:5302148-5306617 GCF_015104395.2 Macrobrachium nipponense | reverse complement strand
CTAGTGGCATATCCAATAGCTTTTGGAGGAGAGAGAAAGGAGAAAGAGAGAGAGAGGAGAAGAGAGCGAGAGAGAGAGAGGAGTGGTTAGGGTGTGAAAGAGAAGAGGAGAGAGAGAGAGGAGAGAGAGGAGTGGTAGGGTGTGAAAGAGAGAGAGAGAGAGAGAAGAGATAGAGAGAAGAGAGAGAGGGTGTGAAAGAGACAGAGAGAGGGGGAGGGGAACCAGAGAGAGTAGAGAGAGAAAAGAGAGAGAGAGAGAAGATGAGAGAGAGAGAGAGAGAGGAGTGGTCAGGGCGTAGTGAAAGAGAGAGAGAGAGAGAGAGAGAGAGAGAGAGGAGTGGTAGGGTGTGAAGAAGGAGGAAGAGGGAGAAGGAGACGCGAGAGAGAAGAGAGAGAGAGAGAGGGTGTGGGAAAGAACGGAGGAGGAGGGGGGAGGGGCACAAAAAGAAGAGGGGGGGAAGGAGGGGAAAGAAAAAAAGAGAGGGCGAGAGAGAAGGAGGAAGAGGGAAGAGAGAGAGACGACGAGAAGAGAGAGAGAGAGAAGAAGAAGAAGAAAAAAGAAGAAGAAGAAGTAGGTTGGGGGAAAGAGCGGGGAGGAGAAAGCAAGAGAGAGAGAGAGAGAGACAAAGAGTGAGATAGTGGAGAGGAAGAGAGTGGTAAAAGAGACAGACAGACAGACAGGACAGCAACAGAGACAGAGAGAGAGAGAGAGAGAGAGAGAAGTTATTCACATCAAATGAAACTCCCTCAACCACAGAAGAGGATCAAATGTCGAAATGGACAAGTTCCGAATGACTGTCGGGCCAAGTCACCCTTTGATCTCGTATGACCCTAATGGAGGTGAATTACCTGTTTAAAAATGCCATTGAAATATAGTTTATTACGTTTCTTGCTTTCACCATTTTATTATTATTATTATTATTATTATTATTATTATTATATTATTATTATTATTATTATTCACTAGAGGAAACCTATTCATCTGGAACAAGTCAACCAAAGAGACATTTGACTTGAAATTCAGGCTTCCAAAGAAGATGGTGCTCATTAGGAAGAAGTAAGAGGAAGTAAAGGGAAATACAGAAAGAAGAGATACCACTGATGAAAAAATATAATTAGTTAATAGATAAAAATGTATCAAAATGCAAGAAGACAAGTATTAGGGTACTTATGCATCTATGTTTAAACTTCTGAGGTTCCAATTGCACGACATCCTGTGGGAGGCTGTTCCACAGTCCTGCAGTTGCTGTTGTTAGGCTTTTTTTTATTTCCTTTTTTTTTTATTTTTAGCTTTCCTCTCTTCCCAACTGGCCCCAAGTTCTTCCGGATTGTGTGTGTTCGTGTGTGTGTGTGTGTGTTTTTGCGCGTATGTTAGTGAGTTGCCTCTAGATTTTCTTGATATCAACCTCATAACTGAGAACTATGAGAATGTTTTGAGCATTTATATATTTTGGGAGATTAAAACACTTTTGGGAGTATTGGAAAGTCACTGGGAAGATTTCTGAAGCACTGGGAACGGTTCTAATTCTTTGAGATTTTCAATGCATTAAGAAGGTTTTTAAAAATTTTGGGGAAGATATTGCATATTGTTTTGAAGTTTAGAATATTTCTGGAAAATTAAAATCTTTTGAGGGAGTTTTATTTAAAACTTACTGGGAAGATTTCTATAGCGTTGGGAAGATTCTAGACTTTTTTTCTGGATGATTTAAAACGCTAAAACGCTTTAAAAAGATTTAAAGTCTTTCGGGAAGATTCTGAATACTTTTTGAAATTTTAAATATTTTAGGAAATTAAAACACTTTTGGGCAGTTTCCAAAACTCACTAGAAGATTTCTTAGGTGTTGAAAAGGGTCTTCATTCTTTGGAAAGATTTTTAAAATGTGGAAAGATATTGAATATTTCTTTAAGATTTTAAGATTTTTGGAAAATAAAACCCTTTTGAAAGTTTTTAGAACTTATTAGGAAGATTTCTAAGGTATTGGGAAGGGTCTAGATTATTTCTGGAAGATTTGGAATGGATTCAAAAGGATCAGAAACAAAATTTTAGTAGAGTGAACACTTTTTTTTTTAATCTGAATATTTTGGGAAGCTCTGAAATATATATGTATGGAAGATTTAAAGTGCTTTAAGAGCAATCAGAATACTTAATAGGAATTGAAAACCTAACTTATACGGAATATATAAGTATTCTACTCATTGCAATATTTTTAAAGAATAGTTATCATTACATATCAGTTGATATTCTCTTTATTTTCTATTCCCTCATATTTACCTGTTTATCACCTTTTCCTCGCTCTCTCTCTCTCTCTCTCTCTCTCTCTCTCTCTCTCTCTCTCTCTCTCTCTCTCTCTCTCTCTCTCTCTCTCTCTCAGAATACATTAAGAATGCTTAGGTTTTTCCATTTTCTTTCAAAGAAATAAAGGAACAGAAAAACGAAAGAAGTGTACGAAAGAATGAGTTAAAAAGGAATAGATAAGGTGGAAGGCATAACATAACTCAGGAAGAGAAAAAATCAAACATGAAAATTAACATTTCCGTTGCACAAAATAATACTCTGAAGTCAATATTATTTTTATTCATTTATATTTCTCCCGTCTTTTTTCCCTCTGTTATTATGACGGCGGATGTCATTATGTATTACACCCTCACCTTCGGGGGGAGGGGATGTAGAAAGGAGGGGTAGGGGGAGATTCCTAGCACTAACGGGATTATTACCTCTCTCTCTCTCTCTCTCTCTCTCTCTCTCTCTTGTGATAAACACGAAGATATATATTCCCTCGGGAACATTAATTTGTAGTGGAAGTTAATGTGATAACGGAAAGAGAGAGAGGGTGTGAAGAGAAAGGAGCAAGAGAGATAAAGAGAGAGAGAGAGGGAAAGTGAGATAGAGAGTGGTGAGAGACAGACAGAGATACAGAAGAGAGAGAGAGAGAGAGAGAGAGGTGGGCGGAGAAAAATGAGAAAGTGAGCAAGAAAGAGAGAGATAAAGAAAGGAGTGAGAGAAAGCAATGAGGCAGACAGAGAGAAAGGTCGGAGCAAGTGCGAGAGACACATCTCAGACCAAACTCTGCCTATTATAGCTCAGCCTAAAATGAGTGTCTGTGCGACATGAAACATCGCTCCCATTAGGAGAGTGACAACATCCCGAGATAAACATACTGAGATGATGTTGTGTGAACGATATATTTGAAGGTCAAAGGTTTCCTCAAATATTTTCCTGAGCGTGTTCGAGATAGGTTAGGACGAAACTGTACTGCCTCTTTTTGCCATTTTGTACATAAGCAGTGTTTCTGTACATTTGCCTGCAAAAGTGCAGAATCTAATGACAGAAATATGAATTTACTAAACATATATATAATATATATATATATATTATATAATATCTATATATATTATATTATTATTATATTAATAATATATATATATAAATCAATGTAATATATGTATGGTATTCGTATACATATATCAATAATAATATCAAAAAGTAGTATTTCCATGAAGAGGGTGATTTCAAGCAGTGAGAGGACTCTCTCTCTCTCTCTCTCTCTCTCTCTCTCTCTCTCTCTCTCTCTCTCTCTCTCTCACCAACACTCCTGGGTGTGATTTGTAAAGGTAAAAGGCGACCAAGTACAACCACTTATCTAAGTAAGATGGAGCAGTTAGGCTTATCCCTAAGACAGACAGAGAGAGCTAAGTCGTTTCTTCATTAAGGAAGACAAATATGTGGATGGATCTTCTTCAGTTTAGTCGAAATTATTCAAACGATTACTTGTAAAGAGTAATGGTTATTATTTTTTATTATTATTATTATTAATTGTTTATTATTATTATTATTATTATTAAATTATTCTTATTATTATTATTATTATTCTTTTACAAGTTTTTTAATTTTTTTTTGGTTTTCTTTTGGGAGGGGGGAGGGGGGGGGGGAGGGGAGGGGGGGGGAGGGGGGAGGGGGGGGGGTGGAGGGGGGGGGAAGATTTTTTTTGGGAGGGGAGGGGGGGGGGGGGGGGAGGGGGGGGATAATTTTTTTTGTGGGAGGGGAGGTGGGAGTTTTTTTTTTTTTTTTTGTTGGGAGGGGGGGGGGGGGGTGGGGTTGGGAGTGGTTTTTTTTGGGAGGGGGGTTTGGGGGAGGGGGGGGGCGGAGGGGGAGGGGGGGGAGGTTGGGGGGGGGCCCCACCCCCGTGGCAGGGAGGGGGGGGGGGGGGGAGGGGGTGTGGGAGGGGGGAGGGGGGGTGGGGTTTAACTTTTTTTTGGGAGGGGGCCATGGGGGGGGTTTTAATTTTTTTGGGGGAGGGGGGGGGGGGGGGGGGTTTGGGGCCCCGAAGGGTTATGTTAGGGGGGAGGGGGGGGGAGGGGGGGGGGGGGAGGGTTTTTTTGGGAAGGTTGGGAGGGGGCCCCCCTGGGGGGGTTGGGGAAGGGTTAGTGGGGGTTTTTGGGAAGGGAGGGGGAGGGGGAAGGGGGCCGTGG
>NC_087219.1:5209648-5297148 GCF_015104395.2 Macrobrachium nipponense | reverse complement strand
CGTGTGTTTGTGTACGTGTGTACCGGTTATCAAATACCTTTCACCTGGTATATATAACTTCCTGTCAATAAAGTTGACATCAGTTAAAGCAAAACTTAATAATTTTCATGTCATGGAAAGCTTAATTTTTTTATTTGTGTATGTGCGTGTGTGTGTGTGTGTGTGCCGATCATAAAATACCTCTCACCTAGTATATTTCAACTTGTTTTTTTTTTTTTCAGAAAGCTGACATCTATTTAAACAAACGTTCATATTTTTGAAGTTATCAGAAGCATAAATGACCATATTTCATCTACACGTTTATTCCACGACCTGTTTCTGTAATCAAATATAGAATGTATAAAAACATTTCAAACTTAACAGCTTCAATTTTCGTTCAATGGGAATCTCTTTTTCCCCGTTCTATTTCAGATATCCCGAATTGAATTTCAGAAAATAATAGATTTGCACAGGCCGATATTCTTTGTGAATCCGTTCTTTTTTTTTTTTTTTTTTTTTTGGTGATATCTGCACCAGGGGATGAAAGAGAGAGCGAGACACACATACTACACACACACACACAAAGCAGGAGACACATACTCACAAACGGATGAATCAAATCAGAGAGAGAGAGAGAGAGACAGGCAGAGACAGAGAGAATGAGACAGAGAGAGACAGAGACACAAAGACAGACAGAGAGAGAGAGAGAGAGAGAGACAAACATAGACACAGAGAGAATGAAAGAGACAGAGAGAAAGAGAGAGAGACATACTGACAGACGGAGGAATCAAGAGAGAGAGAGAGAGAGGAGAGAGAAGAGAGAGAGAGAGAGAGGAGAGAGGTGGATTACCCAGATGAGGGCCACCTTGAGAATGTAAATGAGCTCAGGGATTAACTTCTCATTTGACCAAACCTCATCTGGCCCCGATAATTTGTTTTTATGACTTCATCTTTATTCAGATTCCTCTTCTGGAATGCATGAAACCTCTCTCTCTCTCTCTCTCTCTCTCTCTCTCTCTCTCTCTCTCTCTTCTCTCTCTCTCCTTCAGTCCATCAAGCGAATATAGGTTACCAAAGACGGCATAACCTATTCACATTAAACAAAAAACAAACAAGAAGAATAATGGATGGAAACTAGAACTGAAGAGATACAACACATCCTATTGTGGGAACTTCTTTACATACAAGATATGTGACACATGGAATAAACCGCCACCAAAAGTTGTAAACAGCAACAGTGTGGAAGAGTTTAAATGAAAGCTGAACAAAATCATTAGGACACTGTGAATGAACAGTAAAACCTGCTCCTAGAGATAAGTGAGCACACGATGTCTCCTCGGATGGACTAATGTCTTTTGAGACATCCTAATCCTTGTAACTCTCTCTCTCTCTCTCTCTCTCTCTCTCTCTCTCTCTTGCATTCTTTCTCTGATTTTCTTTCTTTCTAGATTGCTTCCTTCTCTCTCTCTCCCTCTGATATTAAAACTTGAGTAGCATTTTATCCTCCCTCCAACCGTTGAATCGACTTTACTTCTGAAAACAGAATTAGCATTTTCGAACGTAACACCTGACCACCAACATATTACGCAACATCGAATCTAAGGTCCATCTGAATGCTAAAGTAATATTTACGTACGTAATACTTTCCGCCCCTTCCCTCAACACCGTCCCCAAGCTTCATAAAAAAGGAACTTGTCCTTCCATATTAAGCAACATCGAATCTAAGATCTCTCTGAATACTAAAGTAACATTTACGTAGGCACGACACCGGTCTCCTCCGCATCCCTTCCCATGGAAAAGGAATTGTCACCTACGTAGCTCCGGCCTCCCACGACAAAATCTAAAGTTGTGATGAATCTCGGCTAACTTTGGAGGCTGCTGCAGACATACAGACAGACAGTCCATCAGTCCAACTTGGGTCAAACTTATAACTCAGCAACGTCGACAAGTTATTCCCGAGACGAATTCCGACCATCGAATAACTCGGCTGGAATTGGTGGGAATGCTCGGTTCTCGGTTCTCGTTCGGTTACGTGTAGGTAAAAATTTGGAATAAGAAGAGATATCTTAATCCATGGGGAAGGAGAGAGAGAGAGAGAGAAGAGAGAGAGAGAGAGAGAGAGAGAGAGACGGGATACAAATACTTGGGAATAATGGAAGGAGGGGATATATAACACCAAGAGATGAAGGACACGATCAGGAAATAATATATGCAGAGACTCAAGGCGATACTCAAGTCAACACTCAACGCCGGAAATATGATAAAAGCCATAAACACATGGGCAGTGCCAGTAATCAGATACAGTGCAGGAATAGTGGAATGGACGACGAAGACAGAACTCCGCAGCATAGACCAGAGAGCTAGGAAACATATGACAATACACAAAGCACTACACCCAAGAGCTAATACGGACAGACTATACATAACACGAAGGGAGGGAGGGAGAGGACTACTAAGTATAGAGGACTGCGTCAACATCGAGAACAGAGCACTGGGGCAATATCTGAAAACCAGTGAAGACGAGTGGCTCAAGAGTGCATGGGAAGAAGGACTGATAAAAGTAGACGAAGACCCAGAAACATACAAAGACAGGAGAATGACAAATAGAACAGAGGACTGTCACAACAAACCAATGCACGGACAATAAAGGACTAGCCAGCGATGACACATGGCAATGGCTACAGAGGGGAGAGCTCAAGAAGGGAACTGAAGGAATGATAACAGCGGCACAAGATCAGGCCCTAAGAACCAGATATGTTCAAAGAACGATAGATGGAAATAACATCTTTCCCATATGTAGGAAGTGCAATAAGAAAAATGAAACCATAAACCACATAGCAATCGAATGTCCGGCACTTGCACAGAACCAGTACAAAAAGAGGCATGATTCAGTAGAAAAAGCCCTCCACTGGAGCCTGTGCAAGAAACACCAGCTACCTTGCAGTAATAAGTGGTACGAGCACCAACCTGAAGGAGTGATAGAAAACGATCAGGCAAAGATCCTCTGGGACTATGGTATCAGAACAGATAGGGTGATACGTGGAAATAGACCAGACGTGACGTTGATTGACATAATCAAGAAGAAAGTATCACCCATTGATGTCGCAATACCATGGGACACCCGCGTTGAAGAGAAAGAGAGGGAAAAAATGGATAAGTACCAAGACCTGAAAATAGAAATAAGAAGGATATGGGATATGCCAGTGGAAATTATACCTATAATCATAGGAACACTAGGCACGATCCCAAGATCCCTGAAAAGGAATTTAGAAAAACTAGAGGCTGAAGTAGCTCCAGGACTCATGCAGAAGAGTGTGATCTTGGAAACGGCACACATAGTAAGAAAAGTGATGGACTCCTAGGGAGGCAGGATGCAGCCCGGTATCCCACACTATAAATACCAAACAGACGAATTGGAAGACTGTGATAGAGTAAAAAAATTAAAAAATAAATAAATAATAATAGAAAAAATAATAATAATAATAATAATAATAATAATAATAATAATAATAAAGTATGATGCATGGACAAAGGATATAATATACACATGCTCACGTCCATCTCAGACTCTCTTTCCCTCGAATATTTTCTTCTTCTTCTTATTCCACCTCCAGAGGAGGACCAGAGGAGAATTCTCACCTGAACTCTGTCCCAATTTGCAGCCAAAGGACGCCACCACCTCGCTTGATTCAGTCCACGGCCTTTGGAAATCCCCTGAGGAAGCAGGCCTTTTGCCCTTTGAAGTCCCGAAACCGAAGATAAGGCTTCTTCGGGAAGTTCGGCCTTGGAGCAACCCCCCACCCCCTCCAAGATTCCCCTCAAAGGGGGGGCGGGGTGTTTGGGAGAAGGAAGTTTCCTCCATCGGAATACTAACAAGAATTCATAAAGGAGTAAGGAATTAAGACAGAGAAGCGAGTGAAAGGGGGTGGGGGAGGAATAACTCCTACCAACTGTAAGGATTCATCCTTTCATTTCGCGGGTCCTCAGAACTTGGCATGCTCGCCACCCTCCGCCGCCCCCCCCCCCTCCCCCAACCCTCTCTCGCTCTCTCCCCCCCCCCCTCTCTCTCTCTCTCCTTCCCCCGAATTTAATGGCATTTCGACCCGGGTGGGTTTCGTCTAATTTCTGGAAGAATCCTGATCTGTGCAATATCTCTCTCTCTCTCGCGTTTTTTCATTAATCCTCTCTTCTCAGAAAGGCAGTTATTTCAGTTTAAAATTTATCCCAGTTTTTCATGAAGGTAATAATTTTGCTATAAAATTTATCCATCTCTCTCTCTCAATACTTGTTTATTTGTTTGCATGGTGTTTTTACGTTGCATGGAACCAGTGGTTATTCAGCAACGGGACCAACGGCTTTATGTGACTTCCGAACCACGTCGAAAGTGAACTTCTGTCACCAGAAATACACATCTCTAACCCTTCAATGGAATGTCCGAGAATCGAACTCGTAGCCACCGAAGTGGCAGGCCGAAACCATACCGATCACGCCACTGAGGCGCTTTGTTTATTTGTGGCAGTAAACAAAATTATTTTAATCTAATGCTGTTGTTTCAAATCTTTGCAAGAAATAGTAATTTTTTAAGGATTTTATTATTTCGAAATAATCTCATAAATTTTCAGTATGGTGAGGGAAAGACATAATCGTTTGTACAAAACAGTAATAATAATGATAATAATTTCCTCTCTGGGAAGACAGGATTAATCAAACACGAGAGAGAGAGAGAGAGAGAGAGAGAGAGAGAGAGAGAGAGAGAGAGAATGGATGAATTTTCAACATACGTTTAAAACCCATCGTATTTCATTCAATAAAACTCACGGCGTCGTCGTCGTCGTCGTCGTTGTCTATTCAACCACTAGTTTCCACCCTTCTCATCTTCCCCTTCTCCTTTTTCTTCCTCTCCTCCTTCTCCTATTTCCTCCTCTTCTTTGCCTTCTCTTCCTACTCCTCCTTCTTCTTTCATGGCGGCTCCAGATTTTACTCCGGACATCAAAACGCAAAGGACGAATTTGTTCAGCCATACGCGAGCAGGAATGGAATCTCTTTATGAGCCTAGACAGGGATCACAAACCCACGCCACCCCACCCCCTTCCCCAACCCCCCTTCCCTAGAGGAGAGAGAGAGAGAGAACCCAAGGATTTGGCTCTTCCATTTGCATATAAACTGAGGTACCTACAGGAGGCGCATCTTGTGATTAGGTCTAGTTTACATAAACCTGGTTTATGGCGGGTCGTCTCCTGTCCTAATTAACCGTAACTGTTTTTAAATGTTTTTTTTTTTTTTATCTTTGTAACTGTGTAGGTGTTTTAATTCCCTTGAAATATAATGGGCTTAAGAAACGCTTCTATTGAAAATAACTCCTTTCCTCTGCCCTACACACACACAACACACACACACACACACAAAACAAAATCGCAAACCATATGCAGTGATAGTGCTTAGGGCCGTATTTTTAAACTACCCCCTGTTCGATGAAGAGGCTGCTCGTGAAATCCCTTCGTGGCTCAGTATTATAAAACACACACACACACACACTAGACGAAGCTCCACCACGAAGAGTAACTGTACAGGAGGGTTGGTACTACGCCGGAGGTTGTAAACAATCTGTCGGAGTCGGCCAGCAGTTGTTCTACTTCTATCCCACTTTTTGCCTATATATATGTATATAAACTTTATCACTTACACATTTGTTTTGTGCATTAACATAATTACTACAGCAGAGTCCAGCTGGCTTTACAGCTAAGCCCGTCTAATGATTACTTCACGACCATTCCTTGAAGCTGATTGGTTGGAAATAGTTTCAAAAAGTTCATTAATTAGTGGTTCTTTTCATCTTCATTCATTTTGCAATGGTTGTTCTGCCAAACGACACATGTTTGTTCGTTTGGCAGAACAACCATTGCAAAATGAATGAAGATGAAAAGTACTACTAATTAATGAACTTTTTGAAACTATTTCCATTATAATATAATCCAAGAGGAGATGAAAGACGATTCTGTTACAGCTGTGAAGTTCATACACACCTGGCAGCCAGGATCTTGGGAACGTGAGGTCTTTTAAGTAAAAAGGTAATCTTTTACAAGAATGCAAATAAGGCCATTTGCACTGAAGTACTGAAAAAAAGTGAAGTACTAAAATAATTGGCGTGTGTTATACGTTCCAGTACTTACATTAGTTATGCGGTTCTCTTTTAGTGTTACAAAAAATATACGAAGAGGTGGTGAAGGCTACATCTTCGTTTCCAATAATTCTCACCCTAAATTCATCTTCGTCTTCGGGAGAAAGAGCTGCTTCGCGGCACAACATTACTATTTCAGCTGCGAAGAGCTTCATTGTCGAAGATGTCAATTTCAAAATACAGCCCTTAGACAACCCCATTTCGTCCCAGTTACGTCTACACCAACGCACTTCCAAAGACAACCATCGGTAATGTTGATAGAACTAAAAGTCGGTAAATGGAGAACTGGAATTGAAATTAGAATATTCCAATCTATCTGGAATGCTGATGCTACTCATTAACTCTTTCCACATGGTATTCAGACAAAAATTAACCATATGATGTGTCCGCAATAGAATGCGACCGTTTGCGGTTGGTGAATTCGGTTAACCTTCTAACGGTCTTTTTTTTATATAGTTTTTTGGTTGTCTATCGTTAATTGCCTATAAAATTTATTTTCAATAAGGAAATTATAACATATTTAGTTGTTATATGAACAAAGCTTCCCTAGAAAAAGAATAGTTATTGTTTTATATGTTCCAATTATCAAAGAAACTATAGAGTACACAAAAGATACTCAAGTTAAGTCATATGAGCCGTACCACGGCGCCAGTAGATAGATAGATAGATAGATATTTTTATTGACCACAATACAAAATAATATGAATTTTACAAAAGAGTATTTGGTCCAAATTACAAAATTAAGTACAGTAGATTTTGTACAATCTCTTATACAAACTAAATGAATTTCTATTACACATATATTGTACTAAAACAAAACCAATTTAACCATACGCCTTCAACAAGTTCCTGTAATTATATTTTACACATTATAATAACGTGTTACATTCAATACAAGGAAAGAAGCTTATGTACAATTTTACATACTACATCATAATCGGTTCTGGTTACTAGCAAGTCTAAAGCTGTGGTAACGTTATACGTCTGCCTGATCTGTAACGAAAGTGGACAATTTTCAATGACATGAGTCTCTGTCTGGACCTCACCGCATGAACACAACCTCTCATCCATCGGCAAACGGCCCCTACCTCTTCTGTTCCACCGACCTGTCTCAACTGCCAATGAATGAGCACTCAACCGCATTCTTGTCCATGATACACGTTCCATTTCATTAAGTCTTAATTGGTTTGTATAAATGTCATGAACGACTAAATCTGGGTTAACAGTTTTATAGAACACAATCCTATTGGAATTGGAGTTTCTGACCTTTAATTGTAATTCACATTTTCCTTCCTCAATATCATCAGTATTATCAGAGATAAGGTTTCGTATATACCTCGAAACAGAGTCATTATAGTTCATCACTATTCGCATGGCGTGAATTAAAGGGTCATCATCCATATTATTCCTTTCAAGCCACATCTTTTTGAAGAATCTTCTTTGCCTCGATTTGATTAATGCCCTCATCGGCGGAAGTCCCAGTTCTACCATACATACGTCATTATTAGTAGTTTTTCTGACCCCCAAAAGTTGTTTAATACACCATTTATATTGCTTTTCGATGGGTTTAATATCACCATTCAGCCATGACTCACATGAATATAATATAGTTGACATAATAGCAGCATCAAAAATTTTCTTCTTAACTAAAAATGGCACATCATTGTTTCTACTTATAAATGAAATAAATTTCAGAGTATGACACATTTTACTTATTGCATGCTGCTTGATAGCTGTTGTGGGAGAACCATCATCCGTAAAAGGACTGCCTAGATAAATGTACTGATTACAGTAACTAATCACATCAGAATTACATATTATGGTACCTGTCTTCCCTAGTACCATTAATCACCAATAAATTTTAGTTTTACTGTCATTAATAATCATCCCATAGGAATTACAAAATTCATACAAAATCCTTATTTTATGTTCCATACCATCCTTTGTAGTGGATAGGAGGACAGTGTCATCCATCATGACCATAATATGCAACCAAGCAAGAAAACCATCCAAAGGGCAATTACGTTTTATCATTTGTATCATGTCATTTACATATAAAAACAAATAAAATACATGAGGTAGGTGAGCCTTGGCGCACACCAACAGTAGCAGCAAGGAGAGAGGTACCAATCACGCTATTTGTGCAACGATATACAGCCACCAATGCTAAAAGCATAGTCATCCCACATCCCATTCGTTTTAGCACAGAAAATAACTTATGTCTAGGTACACAATCATAAGCTCTTCTAAAATCAACAAAGGTTACAAAAAGCTTCAATTTCTTCCTCCTAGCTACGTCCACCAATAGCCTCAAAGTTACTATTTGCTCTACACATCCCCTCCCCGCTTGACTTCCTGCTTGCTCTCTACACGGCTTAAACCACTGACTAAGACGAGCACATAGGACCATATCGTAAATCTTAGCTATACTATTAATTACATTAATGCCTCTGTAATTACCCGGAGAAGCCCTACTTCCTCGTTTGAATATTGTATGCATCTTTGCTGCTATCCAACTTAATGGGTAAGAACTAGACAAAAACAGATTATTAAATAATGTAGCAATTAGCATGATCCACTCAAACGGTAACATTTTGAACAAACCTGGGGGTAGACCGTCAGGTCCACTGGCTTTATTGGGCTTTAACCTTTTTACCTGAGTCTGTACCTCAGCTGGAGTAATTGGATCGTCCAATACAGGTATAGTTACATCTGAATGAAAATAGTCTATATTAAGACTGTCTACATTAGGAGGGTTAAATATTTGCTCAAAATATTCTTTGAATTGCTCATCATTCGGCTTAGAGTCTGAATTACTTGGGTCCTCTATAATTTGACCTTTCCAATCAATTGCACCCCAGATCCGTGCCTGGTCATTTTCCTCCGACAATCTATCCCATCTACTCTGGCCATTATTTATTAAAATTCCTTCAGGATTCTCATGAGATACACTAGTGGAGGCACAATCATATAGAGTGTTGCTAAGGCGTAAGGCTGACAAATCTATATCCTCATCTCTGTCTAGCTCTACTCTGTGGCCATTAAGCTTAGTCAGAAACACATCACCGTCTATCTTTTGAAACTGAATTGACTGTTTGGTCAGTCGATTGCACGTCGTTGATATGTCACTATACTCCGCTCCATGCATGCCCAGCTATGATGCTCGTAACTTAATCGACTCAGAGAGACGGAAGGAGGTTGCAACACAATTGAAATAGGAGCATGATCTGATGGTAATAAATCATTATCAATTACATGAAAATCGGTGATAAACTTAACCAGCTTCTTTGATACGATACATGTGTCAATTTCAGAAATCCATTCTCTCCCTCTTCGAAAGGTCTTTCTGCTCTGGTAATAAGAATAAGGTGTTTTTAAATTATTAACAATAAGTAACTGTTCTTCTACACAAACCAAATATAGCTACAGCATTGTCATTGGGTGTGGGTATCGGATCTGGTATAAAGGGGTACGAATAATCAACTAGGCCTAATCGTTCTGTGAGCTCTCTAATGGAAGTCCCTAACCTGGAATTCATATCACCCATTACAATACATCCATTACTACATTCACTAGTTTTTATCTTTTCTTGGATTTTACTTAATTGGCTATAACTGAAATACTCGGAATCGGCAGAAGGGACATAACATGCTCCAAGCAAAACACCTGGTATACATTTTAATCGGAACCATATCTGATCTGCGATTGATACATCAACATCAAATACTTGCTTGTTCAGATACTGTCTTATAAACACACAAGTTCCACCTCTAATACTGTTTGATCGGTTATAACTTACGTATGAAACATAACCCGGAAATGAAAGTGGCAAATTCGTTTTTATTTCATTTAAACAGATAACATCATAAGAATTCAATAATAATTCAACATCTCTTTTTTTCTATTTTAGTTTTTACAGAGTTTATATTCCAAGACATGATCCTTATATTACTTTGTGGTCCTACTAAAAAGGGTGAGGATGCCATCTATCTATTATTACATTATCCCTGTACAATACCCTCTCCTTGTAGTCTAGACGTATATTGCATCCTACATTAGTGGGTTTCTTTTTTTCCTCTTCCTCAGCATCCTTCAGCCTTTTCCATTCTCTTCTTACTCCTGGGTGGGTGTCTTTCTTGATATAAATCTTCTTATATGGACCATGCAAGTCCTTGAGTTTTGCAGATTTTTCCAATATTCTGTCCCGAATAGCCTTTGAGTCTACCTTGATGAGAAGGGGGCGGGGCCGTCCGCCGCCGGGCGCCGAGGCGCCAAGTCTACGATGGAAACCAACCAGAGCCTCACGTCCCACTCCTACTGCTTCCCATATCTTTTGAATTTTATTCTCTTCTGTGGTAGCTCCATCAAGAGCTATCTGTTCCTCAGGTACACCAAACAACACCAGATTTGTCTCCCTCTTCTGCCTGTCTAGTTGTTCAAGAAATAACTGGTGTTGCAAAAGGATTTCTGACTGCTTTTCAATTGTTTCCGTCAACTCTTTTATTTTTGCTCTCGAGTCATTTTCTGATGATGCGATCACACGACACTAACTATCAAATCTAGTTTTTCTTCCAGCCTCGCTCTAGTTGTTATTTCATCTTCATTTGCAGCTAGAATTGCATCAATCAACTCTTCTTTTGTTATTCTAGTGAACTGATTTTTCTGTAATTTCCGTAAATCCTTTAGACTTTTGTTCTCCATAGCAACAGTTGAGAAGGCAATCTACTGAGCTGTGTATCGTCTGCTTAAGTGCCTTTGTGCGCATGCGCGAACTGAAGAAAAAATGAACGTAGCCCTTCCCTATACTTTGTCGACTCACAAATTACACGGCTAATATGGCACACGTTCACTTTTTCAACACTTCACTGTTCACTGTCATAGGCACGGCACTCTCATAAATCTTTTATGTTACTGTAAAATCCTCTCTGGTGCGTATATCCAATAAAATAATGGTCAAAAGCTGGAGCTGATTTTAAGCTGGACTTATCAATGGCGGGTGACATATCTGGCGGCTGTAGTCAGAATTAAAAAGCATGACGTCGTAAATCCCAACCAATGGGAACACGGTTTTCCACATGATTGACAAATAGCATCATTTGTTCACATACTGTGTTCGGAAGGTATATTTTGGCTGTGGCTCAAGTAGCCAACTTTTATTTTTGTGGATCACATTTTGAATTTACTAAAACATACCTGTTTCTGTAGTGCTGCCCTGCATTCGTGGTGTCAAAGGAAAATCTTGGATGCATGGTTTTTACATTCGTGACGTAGGTCCTGACGTTTCATGTGATGTCACTGCCTCGTCCTTGATGAAGGATAACATTAAGCCTGGATCACACATTGGCGATTTCAGACCGTGACTTTCGTAAAGGCTGGGTTTGGTGATCAATCTCCTATAATCGAGATGAGATTACATATTTACTTAGCTGCGCAAGTCGCCGATTATTTAGGAGACACCAACATTTAGCTGTTTTTACAGGATGGTAATTTCTGTGAAATCATGGTGATTTTTGAAGATTTATTTGAGATTTAGTTATGTAATATTCCGACGTACTTAACAGAATTGTACCGAGTCGTGAACATGAATTCCACAATATATATTATATATATATATATATAATATATATATATATATATATCATATATATATATAATATATAATATTATAATATATATATATAATATATATACGAATACCACAGGAAAATGATAGTCAGAAATCCAAGCCCTTTCGTCTGTACTAAGATATTGTCAAGGAGCGAATGAAATACAATTGGAGAGAAAGATCTCAGGTACACAACAAGATCAAGAATACCAGATGGTTAAATGTCAAAAGGGCAAAAATTAAATGATAATATAGGATTATCGGATATCACACGGTCACAAACCTAAACAGATTTGACCCTAACCGAAATTACAAAGTATCTTTACAGTCCAAAACATGTAAAAACTGAATATATTAATTTTGTTGCTTATATTTATTTAAAACTTTTTTCATTATGAAAGCATCAAGTTTAAATAAACCACGACGTAAATATGGAACATTTCTATTATTTGACTTGATGAAACAAGATTCAATGATATTCCTTTTAACTGTGTCATTACATGGGATTAAGGCTCTTGCTTGACTCCAGTTAATAGGATGATCTAAATCTCTCATATGTTCGAATAATGCATTCGATATTTGCCCAGTTCTCACAGGATATTGGTGCTGTTTGAGACGTTGTGAAAGAGATTTACCGGTCTGGCTGTAATAGACTTTATCACACTTTTTGCAAGGAATTTCATATATGCAGCCTGGAAGATCTATTGGAGAATTTTTGATTACTAAACTCTTGACATTAATATTACTGAAAACAACATTTATGTTAAAAAGTTTTAAACTTCTAGGAATATCTAAAAACCTTTCATCATAGGGTAATTTTAGAATGTTATGCTTACTAAGTTCAAGTTTGTCATTAGTTGAATAAAATGTTTTTCTACTTCTTTTCTATGCCACATCTACAAAAGTCCTTGGGTATTTAAGTTTCAATGCAATATCATAAATAGTTTTAATTTCAGCGCAAATTCTTCAAAATGAAAATACCTTTACATTTCTTATACTTCAGAACATGTTAATAAATTGAATTTGACTGAGAAAATCATGTTGAAAAACTGTGTACATTCGTGAATAAAAGTTAAACTTCATCATTATTTATATTACCGAAGATATTTTAGTTTGAGTTGTATTCATTGTCACATTTAGCTAAATATGAAGTTCTCAAATGATATCAAGAATACAAAAAATCTTTAATCCAAAATATCTTTCACTAAAAATTGAAAACCGAGGCAGCTGTGGGTAATTAATTAAGCCCTCAAACTATATTTATAGGATGCCGAACCACAAGACACATTTTGCCTCGCTGCGCAGCCCCACTACGCACGTTGTGGTTTTGTCAAGTAAAAAACCTTCACGAGTAGCGACAAGGATGTTCGGGATTGCCAGCTCTTAATGGGTATCAGCCTACTGTATGGGACAGTTCTCAGCCCATCAAGGACAAAGGAATTAGGCTACTGAGGTTTTCACAGTTTTATTGAAAAAATAAATGAATTCTAATCTCATGTCTACCCTAACAATCACGATTCCCTTACTCTACATTCATTTCCAGCTAACAACTCCAGTCCTCAAGACACACGTGGGGTATGTTGTACTGAATGCCGTAACTCGCCATTGCTAATTACAACTTGCGTAATGAAATGCCGTAATTCGAGGGGCCATTACAAAATTGTTGCATGTTGCGCCATGACATCGCAACTTTGACAGCAGTCGACTCGGTGTTACCAGGTACAGGGAAATTTCCGTTTTAGGAAAATTATGACCCCAAAAGGGAAGAAAGTATATTTTCATATTGTTTGTTTGTTTGTATGGTGTTTTTACGTTGCATGGAACCAGTGGTTATTCAGCAACGGGACCAACGGCTTTATGTGACTTCCGAACCACGTCGAGAGTGAACTTCTATCACCAGAAACACACATCTCCCACTCCTCACTGGAATGGCCGAGAATCGAACCCGCGACCACCGAGGTGGGACGCAAACATTTTACCTTTCATCAACAAGAAAGACAAATTTTTGTCTTTAGTGTATGGCTAATTTTTATTTTCATCTGACGAAAAATATAAACTGAATAAAGCCAATTGTATTAAATGAATTCTATGCTTTTCATAAAAGTGAAATTTGACCTTAAGAATGAGAAGGGGCTTCCTCGGCTCCGCCTATTGTATTTTCCTTGCGTGTCCGTCCAGGACATCATTCGGTTGTGCATTCAGCCAATAGCTCGTTATGTTTTTCGTCATCTCTACGTCCAGGACACGACCAGTTGTGCATTCAGTTAATAGCTGTTGAGACGAAAAATGCATGACGGCGGATAAATGGGTAATATATGGGAGGATGCTTGAGTAAAAAGCCAATAATAATTTCACAGGCTACAACGCCATTTTACTGCTTCCTCTTCTCGGAACAACAACAGTAGTTACAACTTTCGCCAACAGAGGCACCAGCGGCAAATCACAGACAATATAATAAAAAAAAAATGGTAAACTTAAATAATCACGTATAGAATTATTTATCTTGAGTTTATTACTCAACAATAGCTACTTTAGATCATTTTGACGTCATTAAAACCATAACGTTTTCACATATTCTAAGCCAAAAAGATTCACCTGTTCTGAGAACGTTTGAATATCCTTACATCTCTCAGATCTCAGTGTTTCAATGACAAAAAACCCTACAATTATGGAGTCCAGTAGTAGTGCCGATACATCAGCTAAAGTTAAATGTGCACAGACATATGCACAAAAGTATAAGAAATCATGGGAAAATGATCCAACTTCAATATAAAACCAGCTCATCTGAATAGAATGAATGATAGCCTGTACAAGACGCAGGACGAATAACATATAGGTAAGTCTAAGGAGTATTTTTATATGTAAATTAACTATTATAGGTTTACCGGGTATAGCTAAGGAAATTTTTCTCCAAAAAGGGAAATTCTGATGGCAAGTCTAGGGAAATTTTGGCTGGACGACCTGGCAACACTGGAGTCGTGGAATGAGAGCGACTAAGGCAGCCTTACATAGTTGCCATCACTGGCGCAAAGTCGTCAAACTCGGGGACTTGGTTAAGATTTATGGCGATTTGGTTGTAATGAGAGCATAGTGGAGTTGTAATGAGCAAAATTTCGGCTGTTACGACTTGCCCGGTTTGAAATCGCCAATGTGTGACCCTAGAAAATAACCACTTGATTGCTTTCGTGGTACTATACATTCCCTTATGGGAAAAAATTCGAGTTGAGCATCTTTGCGTACTCTATAATATCTTTGGTCCCTATATAGTATGTAGGGCGGTAATGGTTCGGACATTTTTTTTAAGTTTCTATCTAGAAGTAAGAGTTTAAAGAGCAGAGATGTCGTTGACATGTCAATGTGTAGCCTCATCATCCTACATTTACGAGTTAATATGGTAAGTCTTATATTTTACGATACTTGAAGCTATTTGTCTTCAAATAAAAGTTTACACAATGTCCGAATTATCCCTACTCATGGTGATGATTCGGACAAGAGCATGGGATGATTCGGACAATTATTATAATTGTTATTTACCTTCAAGTCAGATGATAAATGAAACAAATGCCATACGAAATGTTTAACTGAAATACTCAAAATCAACTTGAAAGATTATTCTCTCCCACGATGTTTGCTGAGAATAAATGTTAAAGTTGGCTTAAAGAATATTGTCTCCTACAAAACAAAACTTAAATGAAATATCCTCGCCTGCCAATGATTAAATAACCGAAATATGCTTGTATTTATTCTCTCCATGAGTAAACACCGAACACAAAATATAACTCAAATACAAGACATTTGTTGTGCCTAAATTGTATTTAATGTTGGCCTAACGAACTTTGAAATACCCCTGTTTTCTTTTAATACTATGCTGAACTGAGTTTGGAAGCACTCCAATTACTGCCTCTTTACCAATAGTTGCTTTATCCTCAATTTATTGAAATGTAAAACTATTAGTAGCATATTTCTGTGATCTTAAATAAGAAAATCTGAAATTCATCATACGCATCTAAATTGATGGTTAATTTGCCTACATAATAGACTTAGCTACATTTTACTGGATCTATTCCAATAAGAACAAAGTCTCCCTACTCTGGGAATTTATCAATGAAACCAACTTTTGTGTCTCTGATCTCCTCTTCCAAGATGTCAGAACAATTATTGTTAAGTTCGGCTGTCAAGAGATCTTCAAGATGATGATGAAGGTCTTCATCACTGGTTTAGTCCTCTGTGTTTAACTTTTTAGTATCTTTTCTTGCTTTTTGATGTTCTTAAGGTATCGTTTCCAAACTTTATTTCCTTCTTGGCTAGGATTTTTGGCTTTTACTTCTGTTCTTTGTGTTTATGTTCAAGCTTTTCTGGAATATCCATTGCAATCATGCATCTTCCCTGCTTTCTGCTTTTAGCTGTCTCCTTCCTCTCTCCTGCTTTTGGGAATGGTCGAATATTCTCAGGAGAAAACTGCTGTTGTGATGATGGTGCAGGTTGTTGTGCTTGTAGGTGGTGACAACCCTTCTGGTCAACCCTGTTTCTATCTTTCCTCACATAAACATGTTCTACCTGAACCACCCTTTTCTCGAAACTCCTGAAGTGTATTTCTATAGCAGCAGCAGCAGCATCCCTTGCCCTATTGGTTTTCTTCTTATACTCTCGTCCCATGATAGGCTTTAAGGAACTAGAATCAATCTGAAGCAAAGGATAGGCTATTTTTTTGTAATGAGGGGTCCTATGATGGGCTTATGAAGTGCTTTATAAGGCAATAAGGGGGCTAATAAATGGAAACATGAAATATAGTGTAAATATTATTGTGAATTTTTTTTGTTTCTTAGTCGGAATTCATACTTAGTAAAGCATTCGCTAGGAGGGATGATTCGGACACGTCCAATTCATCCCTACCCTAGACTGTCCGAACCATCCCCCACAGGTCATAACTATTTGATGACACCCTCAGCCCCGTGTCCTACGAGATTACAGGTGGGTAACAGCTACATCATCTTCGTCATATAGTACAAATTCACACCCAAACTGATCATCAACTTCCTTATCATATTCACTTCACCACACCTTACGGTTCAAACGTCAAAATTACATAGGAAATGAAAAAACCACAAAATTTAACCTCTATACTAAAGTAAGCGCCATCTCTCAACCAAGGTCCATGTGTCAAAGTAAAAAAAAACTCGCTATTTCAAGTATTTTTTTTCGGAGCTGAGGACCCCTTACGTTTTCCAGAAAATGTAGTGTCCGGACCATCCCACTGTCCGAATCATCACCGCTCTCCCTCCTACAAACAACACATTCTTTGAACATAACAGAGATATAACTTTATTCTAGTTTCAATGATGTCATCATTAAAAACGTAGATTTATTATTCAAATTATATCAAATTTAGTTATGGACAAGGTCTACAGCTTGGCTAAGTTACAAGATAAATAGTTAAAGTACCATGTGTTCCTATTTGGTACTACGAACAATCTACGTTCTTTTAAGAGAGATATGATATCAGTTTTCTAACGTCACCAAGGCACAGTGGGCCAGCAGTTGGACAAAATTAAATTTTTGACTTTTCCAAATTATCATGAGGGTCATAAAAATAAAAAAATACATACATTAGTGACAAAGGAATGCAATATCATAGATTGCAAGTAGTTGTTAGTATCAGTGTTTTACAGGCTTAAACATGACTAAACAAGTTGCTCTTGGCTGCCCACTGTTTTTCCATACAAAAACATTTCATTGTTTCTTTAGCCACGGTTTATGAAAGGTGTGTTGTGGAGTAAACTGATGATTTAAAATTACTTTTTTGCATTATTGAATGTAGTAAAGGTCTTGATCTTTATATTTATGATCTAAATGTTGGGTGCAACAGTGTTTGATATAAGTCCCTCAAAATTTGTTGAAAATTTTAAGCATACAAAAGTTTATGATAGAGCACAAAAAATTGCAAAGCTTTGCAAAGATTCTCAATGGTGTTAAATGGTAGATAATTAAGTCCAAAACAATAGGGCAAAAAACTTTTTGCCACTAGCTGCCACTTTTTTTACAGTGAATATAATTGTCTGGACAACTATGAAAAAAATATTAGCAAAAGATGAAGATATCAGGTTTAAGAGTAATAAAGAGCCATTATATCTTTTTATTTCAGATACAGGACAATAACAATGTGCATGAAAGTGGATGTTACCAACCAATATCTGTTTAATGAAGCTACTGAAGCGATAAAGAATGGATATATGCATAGTTTTCATGGTGGTAAACTACATAATTTTCTGCTTGGAAAGATTGAAAATATTATACGTGATGACACTATAGCAACAAATATTGTGATTAACTTTCCGAAAAACTTAAGAATTAAATGGAGAAGTGTTAACAGAACCGAAAAGTTATTTCTAAGTAAGTACCAAGGTTGGCTTGAAGCTCAAGTGTATCAAAACCCAGAAAATGAAACTCCTACGAAATCTCGAGGACGATCTAGAACAGAGAGTTTTCAGGGCTCATCCGACAAAACAAAACGAAGGAAAACTGCAGAGCTTGTTAAAGTATCTCCTCATAGGCTCACATATGCTACATTAAGAGTTCTAAGAAAGAATGGACAATCAAGAATGGCTAAATCTTTAGCCCAAATTTCTACTGAAAACCAATGTACTTCATCAGAAAATATCACAGAGTGTTCTTTTTCTGCAAATGAAGCTCTGGCATTGATCTCAGACTGCGGCCTTTCAAAAAGAAGCCATCAAAATTTGAGGAATAAAACACTTGAGAAAAAACCAAAAGTTTTTCCTTCTTACAACGATGTTCGTTCTGCCAAAGAAGAGTCCTTACCTTCTCCTGAAAATTGGTTAGTAACTGATTATTAAGCAGAAGTGGCCTTACAAGATTTATTAGACCACACAGCACGGAGAATATTTGAAGTAGTGTCTTTGAATGAAACAGATTTAGAAATAAAGCAGTTTAAGTTAATTTGTAAAGTTGGATTTGATGGTGCAACTGGTCAAAGTGTTTACAAGCAGATTCGAAGTGATAACCAAGAACGAGATGTCATTTTCGAGTCCTGTTTATTTGATACTTGCATGGTACCTTTACAGCTGAGTGGAAAGACAGAAGCTAATGAGAAAATTATCTTATGGAAAAATAATAAGCCCTCATCACTATTTTTTTTTAGACTTATAAGGTTCATATTCATGAAGGAAACTTCACAGGTCTTAGTGGAAGAAGAGCAATACTTAAAAAATGCTATCCATACATAGACCAACTCAAGTTAAAAACGATGTTAGTGTCATTCATGATGTGAGCATTACAATGGTAGATGGAAAAGTGGCATCCTCTTTATCCCTCGTCACCAACTCAATGCGATGCTGTTTTTTGTGTGGGGCATCACCTAAGCTAATGAATGACATAGAGAAAGTTTCAAAGAGACCCCTGTCAAATGGTGGCATCATGTATGGACTATCAACATTACATACCTGGATAAGATCTATGGAATGTTGCTTACACTTGTCATACAAGTCAAGTTGCCTATAAAGAAATGGCAGCCAAGAACAAAAGATGAAAAAGCAAAGTTCAGTAACAAAAATCGAAAATACAAAAAGCTTTTTGTGATAGGACAGGATTAGTGATTGGTATGCCAAAACAGTCCGGCTTTGGGACGTCAAATGATGGAAATACAGCTAGAAGATTTTTTCAGCTTGCTGAAACATCAAGTGACATTCTTGGAATCAAGATAGAATTGCTGAAGAATTTGCACATCATCTTGTGTACTTTATCATCTGGGTTTGATATAAATGTCACAACATTCAAATCCTTCTGCATCAATACCGCCAAAATTTACGTGGAAGGGTACAATTGGTATTATATGCCTCAGAGTTTGCATAGAATTCTTATTCATGGAGGTTCAGTGATTGAACAGTTTAATCTGCCAATTGGACTTTACTCCGAAGAGGCCCAAGAAGCCAAAAACAAAGCCTTTAATAAGTTCAGAGTCATTTTGCCGGAAAATATCCCGAAAAAATCTAATGAGGCCTTAATGCGACGGTTATTCTGCTCATCCGATCCCCTAATAACATCAGTGAGAAATCAGACAAAAAACACATCTAAGAAAGATCTGCCAGATGAAGCTTGACTGCTCCTCATTACAATTCTGAAATATCAAGTGAAGGACCATCAACATAATGAGACATGTAACTGAAGATCATTTACGCGCTTCTCTTACATAGGTTAAATGGCTTCTCCTTTTAGCATTTATTCTTGCATTCCTTATCATCTTCAAATCATTTATTTTACTTGCTTTTACCTTATTTCAATATTGTAATCTCTTGAAAGGAAGCTTATTTTTGTATTCTTATGTTCTTTATTGGCTATTGTACAAAATGTATTACAATTAAGGTATTATTGCTTTAGTTTCCATGATTTCACTTATTTCCCAAGAAAATAAGATTTACAGAATTACCAAATTACAGAATATTTGCTCAAAATCACCGATTTGTACTGATTTTATATTTTTTTTCCTTTTATAATGGTTTAGAATAATGTTAATCCCAAATAAAGCTGGTTTTTGCACTGAAAGTATTTTTGTCCCTTTAAGTCCCATTCTGGCCCTCTGTGCAGGGCCAATAACGGAACATACACGGTCCAAATTTTAATCTTAAAAATTAACCAAACATAATGCATTTTGAGTAAATTCCATAATACTGATCAGTAGTTATTGAATTTCTAATCTTGTATTGTTAATGACTTAAATTAATTTAGTACGACATGGGATGACTCAGACATATCCTTTCATTAATGTTTAACTGATACGTTGGCAATGACGAAGCACCGTCATTTGAAATCGTTATTAAAATCGTGATTGCATTTTGCGAGGTGGAAAAAGGAAGGCGTGATTGGTGAAGGGTTAACGAGAGACAGAGATAGGGAGGGGGGAGCAAACTCAAGTTGTATAAATTCGTCATGCTAATTGAAAGAGATACATAGATGTGTATTATTATTATTATTATTATTATTATTATTATTATTATTATTGATTCAACTGGTAAAGGAGAGAATGTGACCAAAAATGTGGAAAGAATATTATAATAATAATAAAATAAAACAAATATTCTTTGCGTGTGATAACGCAGCACTGCTAGCCGTACGAAACAATTTAAACGAACTGGACATATAACAATGCCTAGTTTCTGGGCAGCCATGTCCCTCTGTTTATAAACCATGTTCATTTTTATGAGCATTTTACAATTTAAAGACATTCTTTCTACGTAGATTTTTTTTTTAATTCATATCTTCATGAAGTGTACGATACGTTGGGCAGACTTCCCAGCAGTACCTCAGTAATATAGTTGCCACGGTGTTAAGTGCTCATTTCATGACATTCAATTTCTCTTGTATTTCCCCATACTGAATTAATTTTATTAATATTTTGTTATATATATTTGCAATAATAATCAGGCAGATTCAGAGACCAAGGCTCTACGCACGGCGAAGAAAAACCTCGAAAAGGGTAATGTTGTCAACTGGTTTTGGTGAAGAATTTGTCTCAAAATCTTGGTCTAATCTGGTGTTAAATTAACTGTAAAATCAACAGTAAATGTCAGCAATTGTTCTAAATAAAGCCCTTTTGTTGAATATACTCGGAAGCATTAAAATATTGAACAATATCGGGAATTCTAAATGGCGGACACGTCTAGTTGTAAGCTACAGTGCTTGTGAGTACACGATGTATTTTTGTCTTGTTTTTTGCAATATAATTTGCTCCTGTTGTATTGTTTTAGGTTTATACAACGTAAGAAAATAATTGCAAAATTCCACCTCGATTCCTCCCAGAAATGCAATTACACTGAAAATTTAGGCCTTGACTGGAGGACGAAGGGTTTGAACAAAGAAAAAAAAACTAAACTTCTCAGGCATGAGGCCGATTTTACTAAGGAGGGAGGAATTTACATAAAAGTTGGGCTCTATTTTTAAAAGCACTATATTTACATGAATTTACAGAGGTCCAGGAACACAAGGGGCGGGGGGACCGCCTTCAATCCACCCGAACACGTTGCGGGAGCAGTTCAGCCACAGCGTTTAGAGAATTGCGCAACGGATCAAGATCGCAAGCTTCAAGGATTTCCAATTCCTACCACAGCCAGGCACAGCATTTGTCTGCAAATAGAGACACTGGCATAAGGCAGGGGGGCACACGAGGGCGAACGTTACTCACTACTTTCTTTCAACCAAAAGGCCACTCATGGGGGAATGAAATGACTGGGAAATTTACACAGCAGAAAACTATTTCGTGGCTTAGATTCACTAGGGGGATGTTGCTAGTATCACAGGAGAGTAATTACAGAATTGAGCCCAGATGGCGGGGGGGTGGTGGGGGGGGGGGAATGAAAAACTGCACAAGTTGCCTAGGAAAAAGGAAATGAAATACAGACAAAAGTAAAAACAATTCCCTGGTTGAAATGGAACTTCCCTACAGTACCTTTTGGATGAGGCTGGTAGTCTTCTCCTTGATGTCTCGGCACTATGGACTTTAAGATATACTTGGGGCTTCCCAAAGCATGGGAAAGCCAGGCCCAGAGAAGGGGGGGGGGGGGGGGGGGGTGCCGGCAGCGGCGTTTGGTAAGGAGCAAGGCTCTGACCTGTCCTAGGTCTAGTATTCTTCTGAGACTGGGCTGCTGCTTTCCAGGCCTTTTGAAGTGGTGGCTCTGCAGGGGGTAATTCCAAGCACCAATGGGAGAAGAGATAGGTTTTTCAAGAGAAAAAGGGAGAATGGAGAGAATGGGTTCTTTCCAAGTGGAAGGGGCAACTTGTATATAACATAGATGCATTAAACTTGGGTGCAATACTATTTTTTCCTGGTTCTAGCTTAAAATCTTGAACACCTTCCCATTCTAGAGGACATTTCAACCCTGGACGGGTTGGAATGGACAAGACAAGCTAGAAACAAGGACCAATTGCAATATAGATTACTGAGCCTTCCATTCTCCCTTGAGTTGAATTATAATATAAGCAATATTCAACCTCTGCCAATTCATGAAGTCTTACTCGACAGGCAGAGAATTAGGCAAAATGAAGTGTGACTTGACTAAACATTAACTTGTTATATTTCAATAAGAATACATTTAAAATATAACGTCACACTGAGAATAACATTGAATTCCAATAAGTGGTTATATATGGAATTAAACCTACAGAAAAGTTACATCCTATATAATACTACTATCTCAATTGTTAAAGGTAACACATCCTATCTGTTTACTCTGATGGAGCGATATGACATGTTCAGGTGTGTTAATGGCCCTACGGTTTTGTTAAGTAACTTTGTCTCGCAACAAGACGACGCCTAACAGTATTAATTACATCAGCGCTAGCATTAGTGCACTAACAAGGGGAAAATTAATGGAGTAATTCTTCATAGAGATTAAATAAGATAACACACACACACAAAATGTTAATTTTCACTAAAACCACGGCAGTCTCACAAAATATGACTAGGGAATAACACTAAATCAAAAAGCTAATCAACCAATGTATAAACAAGCCAGGCTTCGAAATTATCTCTAAGCTATAGCAATTTTTGCTGGATAAAATTTTCCCAAGTTAAATGGAATTCTAAGTGCCTAGAATAGGGCACGCTGCCAATTGTGGTACTTTTACAACAGTAGTTCATAAAAAAGTACTAATTTATACGAGTCCAGGGAAGCTGGCAGTTTGGCTCTGCCTAAGCAGAGCATACATTATACAATAAATGCCTCAAGGCAGTAAATATGAAGAAAGGAAACCAAGGAAGATAAGATACAGACAATACAAAAGGAAAAGAAGAAAGTTACAAAAGGGTCAGAAAGAAGTAGAAGTAGCAGAGTCTGGCACTCTCTTTTGGATGGAGAGGGTCAGAATTCTCTATAAGAAGGTGGCACTGTGCCAGGCACTAGTGCAGAGAGGCTATTGGCTCTCGTAAGGTTTTGGAAAACCTCGACGCCCTTTTCCCTTCTGTCAGTTTGACGATGCCATGGGGGGCCTTGGAGGATCCAAGCCCTTTGAAGATTCCGAAAGGGCATCTGCTCCAGCTGCTGCGACAACTGGGGCCTTAGCACTCGTCCCCATGCCTAATGCTGCGTGGCTCAGTTCCCTGAGTTCTTCGGCCAAATAGGATTTGGCAGAGTCATTACTCCGGGACCGGTTAGCTGCTGACGGAGGGGGATTGGATGAGGTAATGGTATTTGGGATGGGCTTACCCGTGGAGAGGACCGACTCTGGGGCGGCCTGCGAGGCCGCACCATTGGTGGAGTTTCCACTATGGTCATGGGTGTCCTGGAGGATTTCTATTGGAATTTCCTCTTCCTTGACTGCTGGCATGGGTAGTTGGGCCAAGCCAGAGGAGGGAGAGCGACGGAGACTAGAGTTCCAGGAGGAAGACTCGAGTCAGCACTATGGCCGTTCCTGACTTAGTGGAAGGACTCGAACGTGGCTCAACATCCATGAGAGATGGAGCCTGGCACTGCCTGGTACCTTCAAGTGGCACCGGCTGTGCAGAGGTAGTCCTTGGAGGCCCATTGGACGGGTCTGGAGCTATGTGAGGGCAGGGGCCCTGATATGGTATAAAATTAGGAGGAGACTTAAAATCTTGTTCTAGAAGAACATCATAACCTCCTGGTATATAGGTTGCTACTGCCATAGTACATATCTTTGAACGGTGAGGTCATGTGACTCTCAACCAGACAGTAGGTAGGAACATCTTGACATGGTTGAGGCTCTCTATCATCATGAACTGGTGCCTATCAACCTTAGCTCCGTAAGGAATTTTATCCTCTCGGATGATGGAGACTTGCGCACCAGTGTCGTCGAAAGCTCGGACCTGGTGGGCAGGATAGCGACCTCTTGGAGGTGCGACAAATATGGGGCCCTGAGTAAGGGGGCCTAGAATGGATGTATTCGTTACGGCCATAGCAATGGCAGAAACAGGAGCTTTTTTGGGGCATCCCGCCCAGGCAGCAGTGTGCCTATACACTCTGCATGTGTCACAGAAACTCTTGCTAAAATCAGGCCTGGGCCTGTTGTTTCTGTTCCAATGGCCGCTGTTTTTGTTATTATGATTGGGTAGTCTATTTGGAGGAGTGGCAGCAGCTTGCTGAGGAGGATCTACTTTTGAGAGGCACTGCTCCGTGGTGTGACCTGGTTTGTTGCAATGCCCACACAGGCTTCCGAGAAAGGTTATTGGGGTGCTGGGTAGGCTGAGAGGTGGCAGCAGGAGTGAGGGGGAGAGCAGGACGTATTTTCTTTTTTAAGGAACTCTGCAATGGGTGGTGGGTGTCATAGGTGTCTGCCCATATACAGCACTCCAAAAGAGTTGCAGGCGCCTTGTCCACCAAGTGGGTGGCAAGATCAGGGGGGGCGTAGGCAAGAAAGTCCTCTAATTGAAAGGGTCTCTAAGACCTCCTCAACACATGTTGCGTTGGAGGCCTTCGTCCACCTACAGAGTGCCGGTGTCTTCTTGGCTGCCTACTCTGTCCACGTCTGGTTAGCCTCCTTGGGCATAGTCCTCCATTTCTGCCTCCACAGGTCTGGGGTCAATTAGTAAGCCCCATGGATTGCCTCTCAGACGAGGGCGAGATCTTGTCGCTCATTCAGGGGAAGGGCCTCGAATGCAGTCCGCTTTGCCAGCGAGATGCTTGCCAAGGAGGAAGGCCACTTCCTGAGGGGTTGGATTGAAGTTCCCGAACACCTGCTCGACATGATCGAGCCAGATGTCGGGTTCGTTATCGTCCCAAGCCCTAATGAGGCCGCCCATGCTGTGGAGGTGAGAGGGCACAGTAGGCGTGGGACTCAGGGGTGCCAGAGTGGCACTCTGGACTGCCATAGCCAGTTCATGTGCCCTTTCTTTCTCCCTTTCGGCAGCTTGGAATTCTCTTTCAGCCGCTTCTCTTCTTTCTTGCGCTTCTCTTTCAGCCGCTTGGAATGCTCTTTCAGCTGCTTCTTTTCTTTATTGTGCCTCCCTCTCCTTCTCCCGTTCGGTTGCTCTCTCTTGGGCTGCTTCCTTCAGCTTATCATTCACCCAATTGATCAGCTTTGCGCCCTCCAGCCCCAGAGCTCTTCTGGCTTCTGTGAAGGGCTTAGCCTCCTCCAGTGCTGCCTTACTGGCCATCTCCTCAGCCGTAAAACGCTAGTAGACTAGCCTGGGAATAATGGGGTGGGAAGCAGTTGCATTGCAAAACAGCAAATGTCGCCAGAGATATGCGGAAATGCTTGATGCAGACGGGGCAAGATGACTGTAAATCCCTGCAAATACAGTTACTACTGGTACGTAGTGCGGCGAACTCAACGCTGGTAATGGATTTGGTAATAAATTTCGTAAAATAAAACAAAAGGATCCTCACGTGAAAAGGTAGCAAATGGATGTCGTACAGGCGGAAATTCAACGCCAAAATGGATTTGTACGGTAAAAGGAAAAAAATAAAAATTTCAGTCACGAAATTCACGGAAACTCAACGTAAAATGTGATAAATAAATGTCGTAAAGGCGGAAACTTCAACGCCAGTATGGGTTTGTAAGGTAAAAAGGGGAAAAAAATCATCACGAAATTCATGGAATCCTCACGTGAAAACATAGCAGATGAATGTTGTAAAGGTGGGAATTCAATGCCAGTACGGGTTTGTAAGGTACAAAGGGGAAAAAAAATCTAGTCACAAAATTCGCAGAAACTCAACGTAAAACGTGACAAATAAATGTAAAGGCGGAAACTTCAACACCAGTACGGCTTTGTAAGGTAAAAAGGGAGAGAAAAAAAATCTAGTCACGAAATTCACAGAAACTCAACATAAAACGTGACAATTAATGTCGTAAAGACGGAAACTTCAACGCCAGTACGGGTTTGTAAGGTAAAAAGGGAGAGGATAAAAAATCTAGTCACGAAATTCACGGAAACTCAACGTAAAATGTGACAAATAAATGTCGTAAAGGCGGAAACTTCAATGCCAGTACGGGTTTGTAAGGTAAAAAGGGAGAGAACAAAAATCTGGTCACGAAATTCACGGAATCCTCACGTGAAAACGTAGCAAATAAATGTCGTAAGGCGGAAATTCAACACCAGTACGGCTTTGTGAATACAAGGAAAAATCTGGTCACAAATTCACGGAACCTCACGTGAAAACGTGGCAAATACAGTTGATAATAAAAAATGCATATGGAATCTCCCTTTTGTTTGTTTTTTATGTATATCGTCTCGACGATGGAAACGGGAAGTTGATAAAGTATATTCTTTTTCTTTGCTACCAACGCAAATCCCTTGAACCTAGCTTTGCTCAGAATAGTTTGTACACATTAAAAGGGAAGAGGAAAACCCAGGATAAAATCTCTCTAACTCTATAAAAATACACCTCTTCTTATCCCTTGCTTTCACGAACCTAAAACCCTCCTGTCTGCGAATTTAAAACCCCGGAGAATTAAGCCGCACGCGGGCCGTCTAGACAGAAATGTTTGAATCACAACTGTTTTCAAGGCCGTGTTGGTACTACGCTCAGGGTAACATATGCCCTTGTTCGAAATGCGAAAGTATTTGCCCTTATTTGATTACTTTCTGCACAGAAAATAACGAAAAGAAAATGTTTACCTTTGCTTTTGCTTATCCTAACATTAAGAATGTTTTACGCTAACACTTTGTTTTTCCTTTTCTTACTTATTGACTCATCTATCCCTTTGTTACTGGATAGGGCCGTGGATAGGTTTCAAGCCACGTGGCCGGGGAATTTAAAGATCCTTTCCTGTTTAGACCTGCGAGATTCGCCAGCGAGAGAGAGAGAGAGAGAAGAAGGGGGGGGGGGAGAGAGAGCTAGCGCGCGTTGTTTCACATAAATAAAATAACACACTAAATATCTTTACAATGTGGGACTCACAATTAACTAGCAATTCATGAAATATGGTACTTATTTTTGTTTTGAAACTTACTCCCTAACCTCTAGTCTTCATGCGATGGTACATAACATTAAAATTTCTCTCTCGAGTTTTAGTCTATCAGCCTGCACGTGGTCTATTTCCTATCACTATAAAGGCAGTCAGATTTATATATCCCTAACTAGAATACCTACTTCTACACAAATACTAGAAAATAAAATAAAATTTACCTTATTCCTGTTGAGGAAAATTTGGAAACCTTGCTCTAGCTTGCTCATAAAAATATTAACTTCATATTCGTTTCTTTCATGATTTTAGCTTAACAATCGCTACACAAGACTAGCCAGGTCGCCATTATTCAAAATTCAACCTCGATTCCTCCCAGAAATGCAATTACACTGAAAATTTAGGCCTTGACTGGTGGACGAGGGTTTGAACAAAGAAAAAAAATTAACTTCTCAGGCATGAGGCCGATTTTACTAAGGAGGGAGGAATTTACATAAAAGCTGGGCTCTATTTTTAAAAGCACTATATTTACATGAATTTACAGAGGTCCAGGAACACAAGGGGCGGGGGGACCGCCTTCAATCCACCCGAACACGTGGCGGGAGCAGTTCAGCCACAGCGTTTAGAGAATTGCGCAACGGATCAAGATTGCAAGCTTCAAGGATTTCCAATTCCTACTACAGCCAGGCACAGCGTTTGTCTGCAAATAGAGACACTGGCATAAGGCAGGGGGGCACACGAGGGCGAACGTTACTCACTACTTTCTTTCAACCAAAAGGCCACTCATGGGGGAATGAAATGACTGGGAAATTTACACAACAGAAAACTATTTCGTGGCTTAGATTCACTAGGGGAATGTTACTAGTATCACAGGGGAGTAATTACAGAATTGAGCCCAGATGGCGGGGGGGAATGAAAACTGCACAAGTTGCCTAGGAAAAAGGAAATGAAATACAGACAAAGGTAAAAACAATTCCCTGGTTGAAATGGAACTTCCCTACAGTACCTTTTGGATGAGGCTGGTAGTCTTCTCCTTGATGTCTCCACTATGGACTTTAAGATATATTTGGGGCTTCCCAAAACATGGGAAAGCCAGGCCCAGGAGGTGGGTGGGGGCAGCGGCATCTGGCAAGGAGCAAGGCTCTGACCTGTCCTAGGTCTGTTGTTCTTCTGAGACTGGGCTGCTGCTTTCCAGGCCTTTTGAAGTGGTGGCTCTGCAGGGGGTAATTCCAAGCACCAATGGGAGAAGAGATAGCTTTTTCAAGAGAAAAAGGGAGAATGGAGAGAATGGGTTCTTTCCAAGTGGAAGGGGCAACTTGTATATAACATAGATGCATTAAACTTGAGTAAAAGACTATTTTTCTTTGGTTCTAGCTTAAAATCTTAAATAATATATATATATATATATATATTATATATATATATAATAATAATATATATATAGATATTATATATTATATAAATTAATTATCTATATAATATATTATATATAATTAATTAATTCTATATAATTAATTCTATATTAATTATATATATAATTAATAATATTAAATTATATATATAATATATATATATATATATATAATATATTATATATATAATTAATATTAATTATTTAATTATATATATATTATATAAGATTATATATTAATAGAATATTATATTATATTATATTATATAATATTTATTATATATATATATATAATTATTAGATATATATATATTAATATATATATATATATTATAATATATAATAATATATTTATTATCTTCTGTTATAATATATATATATATAATAATATTATATATAGGATATATATTTATATATTAATATTATATTAATAATTTGATTATATATTAATATATTACTTATATATAAATATAATATAATAAATATTAAATATATATTTAATATTAATTATATATATAATAATATTTAAATAGAATGTATAATTTGATCAAGAAATATATAAAACGTGATGCTATGTGTAAGATAAAGGCAATGCTACGGAGGTCTTGCCTCAAGTAAAGGGTCGTGTAGACCAAAAGATCTTGGCATTTCTCGTCTTTCATTTTCCTCCATGGCATTACATTTATTTCATATATAATATAATAATATATAATTATATATATATATATATATATATATATATATATATAGATATATAGATTAGATTATAATATACATATACTATATATAATCTCAGATTTTAATAGGACCTAAATTTATAGAGAATTATTATTTGGAAAATTGGAAATACAATTTTTTTAAGTGTGAAAAATTTCAAGAGTTCGAAGAATTATTTATGCATAGACATTATCAACGTTAATATGACTTAGATGTACGAAGAGATGGAATGAGGGCTTTCTCTACGAACGGTAGTTTCAGATTAATTACTAATTAATTAAGATAATACTAATACATCCAGGTTTACAAGCGACGGGGAAGACGACACTCTAGAGACTCACAGCCTTATTAGGTATGCCATTACTAAGCATTAATAAGGAGACCTTGTAGAATATATTCCGATGATCGCACGCGATCATCAGTCTCATCGGAGACTTCACTGTGAGAAAATATGGCATCTTCTCTCAAGGAGCTGTATTTATTCAAGTTGGGAGCTACTCCTGTGGCTCATTTCGCTGACATAGAGGGTAAACTGAAGAAGGAAATGGGTTAATCAGTGGATAAGGAAAAGAAATGAACTACCACATGATGCACTGCTTAATGAACTAAACTTTATGGCCTATGTTTTTATAATAATAGCAACACAATTCATTGTACATTCATTAAGTCAGTAGGACTAAGTATTGAAGCTGAATGAAAATGGTAGTTGTGGAAATTATATATATAGTATATTTTCCACAACCACCATTTTCATTTAGCTTCAACCCCGTAGGGGGTTACTGCAGATATTAGTGTATAATCCTTATTTTTTTTATTGCTGAGATTAATAACAACACTCCCAATGCCTTTCACATCCAAGTTCATCCCCAATAGAAAGGGGGGTGAAAAGGGGTGGGAAAGGGTGATATAAAAATAACTGAAAACAACAAATATTAGTGTCTAACCCATAGTTTTCAAAGTCGCTGAGATGAATAGTGACACTCCCGATGCCCTTCAAGTCCAAGTCTAGGCCCAATAGGGAGGGGTGCTGGAAAAGGGGAAGGGAAGGGGGTGACATTTAAAAATAACACAAAATGACAGATATTAGTGTCTAACCCATAGTTTTTGAGGTTGCTGAGATGAACAGTGACACATCCAATGTCACTCAAGTCCAAGTACAGCCCCAATAGGGAGGGTCGTTTGAAAAGGGGTGGGAAGGGGGTGACATTTAAAAATAACACAAAACGACAGATATTAGTGTCTAACCCATAGTTTCTGAGGTTGCTGAGATGAACAGTGACACATCCAATGCCATTCAAGTCCAAGTTCAGCCACAATAGGAAGGAGGTGGGTAGGTGATGACATCTAAAAATAACTGAAAACTACAGATATTAGTCCCTAATCCATAGCTTTTGAGATCGCTAGGATGAACAGAGACACTCCCGTTGCCCTTCAAGTCCGAGTTCAGCCCCAATAGGAATAGGGGTGAGAAGTGATGAAATATAAAATGTCAAAAATGCTGGCCAGTGTAACTGAAGCAACTATATTAACAAGAAACGGAAAGAGAGAGAGAGTAAAGGGGTTTAGGAGGAGAGAGAGTTAGTTTATCAGTTGTCATTCAGACTTTTCCCAGGCAGCGACGTGTTGGTCATCTTGTAATATTAGTAATAATGGTGATATTGGTGATAATAATGGTGATATTGGTGATAATAATGGCTATAATGATGATGATAATAGTGGTATTGTTAATACCAGTGATATTGATAATGATGGTGATACTGATCCAAACATGGGGGTTATGGTTGATGGTATGGGGGTACTTATATAAATATATGGGAGGATATTGAAGTGGATGTGGAACATTGGGTGAATAACCAGTCACAGGAGGGTGCTATGTATGATGACCATGGGGACAATAGATATAAAGATATTTTATCAGAGGATGTTATTTTACATCCAGGTACAATGAGTATGGTGAAAGTTAGGTTGAGAGAAGTGAAAATGGCCAAAGAGGTGTGTATTATTGAGGGTAGTGAAAACCTAAAAGGAATTATCAGCATGTTGTCGGTAAATGGTATCAAATACAGGTGTCACATGGGTGGAATTATTGAATTGCAATGATACAGTTAGGAAATATCAGAAGAATACTTATGTGGTAGACCTACAAAATTGGAATGAGAATAGTGATTCAGTGGCTATTGTGGGGGGAAAAGTGAGTTATTAGAAGCAGAAATACAGATGAGGAGGAAAATCGTTAGGGATCACTTAGCTAATGCAGACTACAAAGAGCATATAGAGGTTTTAAGCGAGGTTCTGACTGAATTTGGGGATTTAGTTGCTTTAAAAGGGGATAAGTTAGGGCTGGCTAATGTAAGGTTTTACTGTAGTTTCATTATTTGAAAATGCAACAACCCAGTGTGGCTTGTTTGATTGTTTCACCTTCCTTCCTGTGTTTGGTTTGTTGAAATGAGGCGACGTTTGCGGTCTACTTCTTCTCTGAAGCAGTTGGGTTCAGCACAGCAGCGAGTAAAGATCTCGACAGCAGCAGTTATTGGTTACCTGTTGGCCATTGCTGGTCCAGGATGAGAACACCAGTTGGTTCTTCAGCAGTTTGGAGTATTTGCTCTGAGTAGCAGTGTCTGCTACTAGTTTGAATCCTCTGATGAAGGATGGATGGTGGGTGAAACATGGTCATCAGTGGAGTTCCTTGTGTGACAGCAGTAAGACTGTTGTGACGTTCGTCTAGTTGGAGCATCTGTGGCTGTGATGCAGTCTTAGAGTTCATCAGGAAATTCATCCTTTGTCAACTGAGATTATGAGTGTGAAGGCTACAGCTTATCTTTACCTTTGTTACAAGAGTAATTTATTATTATTTATACTGCTGGATTTGAGTGTTTTTCATATCATTATTTGTGGGGCAAGTGTATGGCCCAGTTAATTTGTATGTAAGCTGGTTTACTATTGTTTTTAGCAAGTGTGTGGCTCTGGGTGTTCGCATTTGTTTGTGATGTCGGGCAAGTGTATGACCCTGGTAATTTGACATGCTAAGTTATTTTATGATTTATGTTAAGTACTGCTTTTGTGCTGTGTTACTGTAATGCTGCTCTTGTGCTATGCTATTTTTTATGCTATATTGGTCATTTTTATTTGCTTTGACTGAACCCTCAACTCACCAGTAAATATGTAAATTGATTTGTACAGGAAATAGGTTTAATAAGTTAGTTTTTAGGTATTCTATTGGTTTATTTTGCTGTCTCCTCCTTGTTCTGCCTTTAAACTCCATTTCTTTCCAGTTCAATTTTTCCTTTTTTTTTTTTTTTTTTTTTTTGGGGGGGGGCGGTATTAAAGAACCTGATGAACCCAAGAGTGGTTCATGACACTAAGGTGTTAGAACTTAAGGTGAATCTAGAGAGGAGACCAAACAACCCATCTTTATTCCTGCATACCATAAACCCTACAAAATCAGGGAACACTTAGAGAAAGAGATTAGTAAATGGGAGGAGGAGAGAATTATTAGGCCCAGTGTGTCCCTGTACAACTTCCCCTCCCCTTGTAGGTGGTGCCTAGGAAAGATGGTTCCGTCCAAGTCTGTGTAGATTTCTATGAATTGAATGAAAAGACAATTCCTGATCGATATCTGGTCACGTGCACCCAGACCTTTTTGTTGAAATTGGAGGGACATAATAGCTACTCTTGAACAGACCTTATGCAGGGATTCTTACAGGTACCTCCTAGCAAAGATAGTCAGGAATTTACCCCATTCTCATTGCCCAAGGGGCATTTCGAATTTATGTGAATGCATTTTGGTTAATCAGGTAGTCCTATGACTTTTACGATGTTAGTGAACACAATTTTGCATGGGCTTTTGGGCAAGAATGTCTTTGTGTGCATGGATGATATATTGATTGTAGCACACTCATTCAAGTACCACATGGAAGTGCTTAGGGAAGTTCTTAGGAGACTTAGGTTAGCGGGCTTGAAAATTTAGTTAGCCAAGTGCGACTTCTTAAAGAAGTAAATTACATGTTTAGGTCATGTCATATCTAAAGAGGGAGTTAGAATAAATGATGATGAAAGTCAAAGCAATTGCAGATTTTCTTCTCCCTAGGACAAAGAAATAAGTCAGGTCATTCTTGGGGATGGCTGGGTTTTTCAGAAAGTTCGTGAAGGGTTTTTCAATCTTGGCAGCTCCTTTAACAGATGTGTTGCGAGAAGATAGCATTTCAGAAAGTTAAGGATGCATTAATGAATCCCCCTGTCCTGAAATTTCTGGATTTCAGCTAACCTTTCACATTAGTGACAAATGCCAGTCAGGATGGTATGGGTGCCTGCTTTATGCAGAAATTTGAAGGTAAATTCCATACAATAGGTTATTATAGCAGCCGGAAATTTAAAACAAAGGGTAGCAATGAAAGTTAATGGCTACTGTAGATGAGGAAGCTTTAACTATAGTATCAAGCTTGGTTCATTTTGAGATGTTAATGGGGAATAAGGTAGAAGTTCTTACAAGTAGGGCAAAAGACCCCATTTCGGCTCAACCTCAATACCCACAGCAAATTGGCTCACAGGCGATAAACTCCATAAGGTCGCCTTTATCTTAACCTAACATATGTTTACCATTAACAACCCACAGGAAAAACACCAAATATTTCACTCTAGTTCAGAAAAGAACCCCAAATTAGTTCATGAAAAACTCTTAGGGTAGGAGAACCATGCTATCGCAAACCTTGACCCCCTTGAAAATACCCAACCCCATTTTGGCTCAAGTTATACTCTACGGATGAAAAAACCACCATTTCACATAGATATGAATATGAGTGAAAAAAATTCTAAGTCTCTTAACCTAGCCTCCTAACCTAACTCACTGAGTGAAAAAATTCTTAGTCCCATAACCTAACCTAATCTAACATAACCCAACCCACTGAGGGAAAAACTATTTCAAGTCCCTTAACCTTACCTAACCTAACCTAACCCACCGAGTGAAAAAATTCTCAGTCCCTTAACCTAAAATAACCTAACCCACTGGGTGGAAAAAATTCTAAGTCCCTTAACCTAACCTAACCTAACCTAACCTAACCCACTGAGTGAGAAAATTCTAAGGCCCTTAACCTAACCTAACCAAACCCAACCCAACCCACTGAGTGAAAAAAATTCTAAGTCCCTTAACCTTACCTAACCTAACCTAACTTAACCCAACCCACTGAGTGAAAAAATTATAAGTCCCTTAACCTAACCTAACCTAACCAAATGAGTAAGTCCCTTAACCTAAACTAACCTAACCCACCGAGTGAAAAAATTCCAAGCCCTTTAACCTAACCTAACTTAACCAAATGAGTAAGTCCCTTAACCTAAACTAACCTAACCCACTGAGTGAAAAAAAAGTACCTTAACCTAACACAACCCAACCCAACCCGTTGGCTGAAGATATACTCTACAGATGAAAAAAAAACCATTTCACATAAATATGAATATGAGTGCAAAAATTCTAATTCCTTTAACCTAACCTAACCCACTGAGTGAAAAATTCTAAGTCCCTTAACCTAACCTAACTTAACCTAACCCATGTGAAATACCCAACCCCATTTTGACTCAAGATATACTATACGGACGAAAAAACACCATTTCACATAAATATGAATATAAAGGAAAAAAATTCTAAGTCCCTTAACCTAATCTAACCTAACCCATGTGAAATACCCAACCCCATTTTGGCTCAAGATATATTCTACGGACGAAAAACTGCCATTTCACATAAATATGAATATGAGGGAAAAAAATTTCAAGTCCCTTAACCTAACCTAACCTAACCCACATGAGTATATGAAAAATATGAATATTAGGAACAAATTCTAAAAGACCCTTAACGTAACCTAACCCACGTGAGTATAGGAAAAGATATGGATACAAGAAAAATAAATTATAAGTCCCTTAACCTGACTTTCTCCATGACTCACTGCCAGGTGCACAACATGTCAAATCACGTGATAGTATGAATGTGAAAAGATTTCTAAACTTCATTCAAATTCAGATAAGCACCCATAACAGTCACAGTTTCTCCATGACTCACTGCAGGTGCACAACATGTCATAATCATGTGATAGCATGAATGCGAAAAGATTTCTAAACTCCATAACCTTGCATAATGAAACTATGGAAAGTTGAACAATAAGGAATGAGGGTAATAAAAACCAATTATGACCATTCACATATTTTATTACATAAACCGTTTCTCTCGAGATGCATTCAAAAACAATACCACTCGACTCCTTATCACCAACCTCAAACTGCTAAACAATTTTACAATAAAAAACCACAATCTTCTAAATTCATATCTTGTACCGCTCGATGTTCGTCCTCCGCATGTGCCCCTGCAGAACAACCCCTCCTTTCCCGCTCATCCTAAGGAAGAGAGATAACGGGACTTAGAAGAACCGAACGCTTGCAAGAAATAAAGAATAATTATGTGATGTTTATTAACAACATCAAAAAACTATTATTACCTTTTATTTAACAAATGCATGCACTCCTTGTATGTGACAGCCTGTTTACCACCAGAGCTCCAATGAGAAAATTTCACACTTTTGAAATACTTGAAATAGTATTCCATCACCCACCTGTCATTACTTTCCAAATGACACGGCGAGAAGACAACATTCATTAATGACAAAACTGATTTCAACCCTCTATGACTTGTACAGTGAACGAAGGAAACAGTGTAAAGACGGCACTTGTATGAATTATCTGGCTGTATCTGCCTTACGGACTGGCGAAAGACAAATCCCAATTTAGTGCAGAGAAAAGTCAAGAAGCTGCCTGAATAAATTTTTGGGTTTATACCATAACCGTCAAAAAAGAAGATTGTATCCCTAGGTGAACAGTCAATAAAAAAAAAACACCCAGCGCCCAACAACGTCAATACTAGAAGTTGAAGGCTGAATATTAGATATAAAAACTAACAGTTTCATTCTATTTGGAGGTATTATGAATGTGCCCACTTCATCCGAAGCGAACACACCTAAATATTTGATAACACTCCCTAGCGAACCTTGTAAAAGCAGTCTCAATTTCTTTCGTATCCATCACTCCTAACCCCTAACATCACACTGAACGACTCTATCCAAATCAATTGTTAGAATACCCTTGGTGTCTCCGAACAATGAAATCATGCAAGGATGAGGTGAGACTGTTCCCAGCTGTATAGATATTCTCAAACTAGCTGAAATTTCAACCAGCATTGAATCTTCAACCTCTTCCAGGACGAAGCTAAAACAATAGACAGCCCTTCCGTTTTTAAAACTGTCGTAGGTGATGAGGTTATCATGACCACCTCCTATTGACTTCTGCATCTCGTAAAACAATTGTGTGACAGTATTAGAAAAACGACAGTTGATATTATACATTGCATTCCCATTAACAGTGATGGGCACGCTATTCAAGTCGTATGTGCCAAAGTACAAACCATTGGCCGCGTAATTCCCTGAAAATGCTTGCATACCAATCAAAGCTAACGTAATCTTTTCAGGTATACAGGTGTTGAAAGGTTGATCTATTAAACTGGAATCCTCATTCTGCCCAATAACGTATGTTTTATATAAAGTCTTATCAAATATATGTTGTATTAGGTTAACCCATCACCCAGTTGTTATTAGCCATTTCGAGCCTTATCCTCAAATCCACGGAATCCAACAAATACATGTCTATACTCGCAAGATCTATAAGGAGTGGAAAGTATGTGTGAACTCCTCTCGTCTTAACTGGGCTCGTCATCCGAGCTTCCCACCTACCCGTCTGTCCGAAAGAAGCGGCTGTATAGGTTTGTGTAACACCGTGCGTGGCGTGAAAATCATCGTGGAAAAACCTGCTCTACCAAAAGTCGGTAGCACACTGGTTTTCACACTCTTGAGCTTTTTTATTTATGATTGATGGTTAAAAACAGGACACGATTTCGCCAACTTTTCGTTCAAGAAGACAGAGACGGATTTAAAACGTATTGCTTATACCGATGCAATATGTGCATCGCCCCTAACCACAGTGACGTATAATTCCAAAGCTATAATCGACAAATCCAAGAAGGAGCCAGTGACACCGTTAGTACGAAACTCGATATAGTTATCCCTAAGGATTTGATTTATAGAATTGTTGCTAGGTGTGAAATCCAACCTTTCCTTTGAATTCATTGAACTTTCTATAATCCTACGTTTGTTCACATTCGGGAACAATTCTGAGATGCCCGCGATTATAATAAAGAGACGGGAACCTTGTTTCCCGTCCCTGGCACATTAGGAACCACACCCGCCATTTCACAAAATTGCAAGAGGGAGAGTGCGTGTGCGCGCACCCACTGACAAAAGGTGAATGAATTAAAGAAAATCATGCACATCCTTATTATATTTACTTCTCGATTTAACCCATCCATTCTTCTTTCTCCTCTTCTTCCTTGTCTTCGTAGCCGACCGAGCAAGCGTACGTTTCACTCCAGCACCCAACCTTTTCCTGTCGACCCTCCCACTACCACTTAGAATGCATCTACCCGTACTTTTGAGAGCTGTCACTCTGCACCTTTTTAAAGATTCCCTCAGGGGCAGCTAATCTTTCACTACATCCGAAAGCACCGATCTACCACACACTTTAACTGAAAGGGAGTACCCTGCGTGCAATGCCGGCTATGGCTGAAAATACGCCTCCAGCTCTTCTATGACTTGGATAGAAAACCAAAATGTCTTCTAGGCCCGCTCCATTTCTTAAGGGTTCGGACAAAAACAAAGTTTTAAATTCGACCACCGAGGATGGGGTGAAGATGACCCCCATACCTGTTAAAAAAAAAACTTTAAACTCTCCCTTGAATATTAAGCAGAACATTCTTAATTACACGAGCTCGCAAAAGTGAATAATGTAAAGGTGGAGAAGAATGCAGGTTTTACACATACCTCCCTATCTGGGTCTTATATGAAGCACACAGGTGACGCTCGAGTCATTATTGAAATGAATGCGCCTTCCATTCTGGTCAGCGATGATGATTGAAATCTGTTCTAGAATGTTCGTGTTCAGCGCTTTGTATATCGTATTGTGTATCCCCCTTCCCTTTGCCGCTCTCTTAATGTAAAACAATCCAATATATTTACTAGTTTCCCTCCAAAAACAGTCGGTTGAAGAACATCAGTGTACACATATATATAATCAACACCACAATTGTTGGGTAAGGAAATGTTGACAAATATTCCTGTTAATCGCCCTCAGCAGTCTTTTCATGTCCCCCGCTAACACAGCCGTCGTCGGTCTATAGATATAGGTGTGCTTGTTATTTTTACTGCGTTTAGTAACAAACTGGAGGGAGAAATCTTCATCTCTTGATAGTACAGCATAATAAACTCCAGGAAACAGGATTGAAGCTAGACCCACTTTATATTCGCTTCCATTTGGTAGGAATACAGGAACAGGTAACCTATTCACAAACCCGGACGCTGAGTTATTCACATACTTGTCCAACCAGCCTAGACTGCTCACATATATGATGTGTTCACCCGTCATACTGGCGAAGTACTGCACATCATTTCGATCATCTAGGTCTTATATGAAGGGTGCATGACACGTTTTTGCCTTTAACAAACTTAATGTCCTCCCACTTCTGATTCGTCACACCAATGGAAATGAAATCTACCACATTTGTATTTAAAGGTTTTTAAACGGCATTATGCAAACCTCTACCCTGTCCACATTCCAACTTGAAACAGTCCAGGATATTTACCATTTTATCACCCAGCGATGAGGGTTGAATAATGTTGGAATATAATTAACGTAATCGATACTGTGATCATCGAGATAGGGAGTTTTGGAGTGGTGATTTCTCAACACCCCCACACCATAAATCATGTATTGCACTCCTATGTTAAACCCCAATAAACACAGCCCTAACACTAAACTTTACAACAACTGAAACAACTCCTTCTACTTTTGGAACCTTGGCATTCACGTATGTGAGGCTCATCCTCTTCCAATCATCATCCCATCCCATGAAAATAACCCTTCCCTCCGCATAACACCCCGAATGTATGCACCGCAATACTTTTCCAGTTGTTCTGTTCTGTAATGTCTTTATTGAGTGCTCTAGTCGGTCTATTCATATCCCCTGCTAATGAGCCAACAGTGGGAATATATGTGAAAGCGTATGAGCAAGTTGTCGAACTCTGATTTAAGGTGACTTTAAAATGAAGTGTGAAACCTTCATCTTCTGGTGTGATGGCATAGTATTCGTTAGGGAGTGTAACCCCTATGACACCTAATTCATATTCTACCTCTTTTGATAGAGTTATGGGAGTAGCCAACCTGTTTATAAATTTACAGGGCTGGTTTTCAGGAAATAAATCTAGGCACACCCCATTATTCACATATACGATGAAATCGCTACACATACTGAACACACAATGCTGGTAATACACACATTATTGAAGTCATATATACCATACAGCTAAGAAGGGATGAATAAAAAGTATAAGAAATTAATTGTATTTATTATACAAAATGATGGAACATGCATACACATTTACATATACAGGTTGGCAAACGTTTTTTTGTTTTTTTTACATAAACAGGTCACACAGCTATGCTCTGTTCAACCCTGAGGCTTAATTTCTCCGTGTCCATCACTTCCAAATGCCTCAATCCTTCCATGAAGGATAAAACTGACTCCAGACTACTATATATGTGACCTTTCCGTGGCATTTCATCTCCTCGCCAAAGGAGATAATCACAGGTAGGTATTGGTTTAACCAGACACAGTTCACGCAAACACTTTGTTCTATGCCTGTGGGGAATAGGACATATTTCACATCTTTGCACGATACTTTTTTAATTGAATTTTTAAACTCTTCAATGCAGAATAGAAGTGATTTTATCTCATTTCACTTGTATCGTTCTGCAACCTTTCCAAATAGTCTTCATCCTTACAATATATACTTGATTTGGTGAATCATTGTCTTCCACGGGTGCACCAATTCCATATTGGGTTAACAACGTGAAAATGAACTTATTCTCTCCCTCAGGTACTGTCAGAATGGCGGTGCTTTCTCCCCCACGATGATGGAATGAAGCATAACTAGTCCCGGCTCTGTTGTAACGGTGACCCGCAATGTCAGCGTAGGGGTAAACCCTCACGATGTCTTCAATTATTCCATAATTTGGACATGTTGCACAGTTAGTGGCTACAACCAGGCAACATTCCTTCTTCTTGAACTTGGTCTCGGATAAACTCCCCAAAACCAACCTGCAGGATGAAGAAGCCATCTCGAGCGGGAGTGTGCACATCAACACTCAATGAGCCTAAATGCATTAATGCACTCTTAAACTAGCCAGCGTTTCCACATCCTCTCCTCTCCACCACCGTGATTCATGCTAAGCACCAACCCCCTTCGAAACTTTATCGCATCAGCACGATTGGACAGGTTCATCTCTGATGAATTTGTGATACGCCAATACAACTGCTCCCTTCGAAAGTTTATCACACCCACGGGATTGAAAGGGTCCACCTCTGATAATTTCGTGAATTATCAGTACGGCAGCCTAACATCCCCCTTTTTCTTTGCTACCCTGTTCTTCATTGTTCTGATACCTCCTTTCTTAGCCGAATTGTGCCACGCTTCTATCCGTCTTTTTATAGCAGTATTTCTCACCATCCATTCCCTAATATCTCCATGTTTGATTAAATAATTATAACTGGGTATGTTGCTATTATCCGTCCTCTTATTCGCTTGAAATTCTCTAGCCACATCTAAAATGTTATATCTGTTAAGCAGGTGGGACAGGTCTCCTTTATTCCATTCACCACATCTGAATTTTGCAGATGATTAACTAAGGCTGTTACATACGGTATCTGGTGATCTTTGAACAATATAGGAATAGCACTAGTCAGGTGGGATTTACTCTTTTGCGGGTAACTTCGTGGTTGAGCACATTCAAAATCAGCAGCTCTCTCTTCTTCACAATTTGACGCCTCTTGTAAAAGATAATTAATATATACTATATATGTGACATTTGTTTTGCAGGATAACTGTCCCATTCACACACCCAGGATAGTTAGGCGATGGTTTGAGGAGCAACGAGACATTGACCTGCTGGACTGGCCAAGTAAGGGGTGTGATATGAATCCCTTGGAAAATTGCTGGGGGACCATCGTCAACTCTTGGATCCCAGGCCAAGAGCGATCATCAAGGCAGCTCCTCCAGCACACCATGTCCGAATGGGAGATATTCAGGAAAAATCAACACATCGTCTACAATCATGTAGCCTCCGTCCCCAGTAGACTACAAGATGTCATCGCCAACGATGGTGGATGGACTAAATACTGATACTGCAACAGAAGGGAGGAAACGTTTTTGGTAGTGGGATGAATTTGTTCAGAAAATCTCAATAAAACTAAGATATTGTTGTTGGTTGAAGTGTAATGTGCTTTCATTGAGACAAAGCAATAGTTTGTTTTTGGTCATATCTTATTATATAACGTATTTTATAATAAATGGTTGTTTTTCAATCTATTGTGTATTCTTAATAATAGGGTCCTGTAATATTTGTCCCTTAATTACGTATACGTTAAAATGTTACTAATATCAGGTTTGGACGTCAAATGATATATATATATATATATATATATTAATATATATCTTATATATATATATTACGTATAGATATATATATATATATATATATCTTATTATATATATTTATAATATATATATATATATATATGATTATATATATTAGTAATATATTAATATTATTAAATAATTTATATATATATAATTAAATATAATAGTATATATATATATATATCTAATATTATAATATATCTATATTTATATATATATATATATTATATATATATATAGATTATTATATATATATATTATATATATATATATCTATTACTAATATATATATAGGTATATAGATATATCTATATCTATAGTATATATATATAATATATATATATATATATATATCTATATATATATATAGATAGATATCTATATAATATATATAATATATATTAGATATAGATATATCTATATATATATATATATATATATATATATATTATAATATTATATATAGATATATAGATATAACTATATATCTATATAATATATATATATATAATATCTATATATTATATATATGTATATATATATATATATATATATATATATATATAAGGATAAGGATATAATCTAATTATTGCTTGATACATTCTTTACGTGGGAATTCACACCTACAGAACGAACACAAACAAACAAAAACGCACATGCTAGCCATCGATAAATGTAGACATATGCCGAGCAATTAAAATCATGCACAAAAATACGAGAATTTGATCCAATGATTGTCAGTTGTGACCAAACAAACGTCCAACCATAAGGAAGAATCGACTCCCATAATAACCCCTATGACAAATCAAGACCTATGCCCCCATTATACTTAAGAGGGTAATGGCGCCCCTTCTGACACCAGCCACACTCAGCTCTATTACACTGTGTCTCCTTTCCGTCTGCCTCCTTCTTGCTGTTGTCCTCTCTCTTATAACTCTCTTTGTTCCTCCTCCTTCAGTGTCTTCTAGGCCTATGGAGGTCTTTCTCTTCATAACTTATGCCTTCTGTATTTCTTCATACTTAATTTGAGTTATGTAAGGTCCTACACGATCTGATGCTAGTTGCCTTTGTAATAATAAGAATTTGGAATGCGGCTGTTGATATTACAATTATAATTAAAGAGTAGTAGGTATGCTGTTAATTGATAGATCAGGTTTTTATTGGTAGATAGCTAAATCCAATTATTACAAGAGAGCTCCATGAAAACCGAGTTAATTCTTCTGTCGGTAACAGCAAGTAATAATATTATTTTGACAAAAGTTGAACAGACAGGTTTTCTCGTCTCCATGATGAGAAAATAAACTTACAGAATAGATTCAGTTATATTATTTTCCTTTAAGGAGAAATTAGAGAGAGAGGGTGAGCAGAAGTTATAAACGTGGGCTTGAAAGGGTGGGAGTGAAGGATGGAGGGAAAAATTTTATGGGAAGACATGTGAAGGTGCGGGTTTCATCGAGCATCTGGATGCAAAGTTCCAGTGTTACCAGATCACATCTAGCCCTTGTGGCTGAAATATGTGTACTTATCCCTATGGCCAACTGTACATCATATCCCTAGCCAGGTCCAGTATGCTGATCCCGACTTAGATCGCGGATTCTGAGGTAACGGTTTCTCTGCAGTGATTCGCAATGTATCATTGATTGTTAAACCTTTCAAAGGACTTGTATGTGTGCTTAGACACATTTCTAAGTAGTGAGGGTTCATTGGTGGTGACAACTGTCCGGTAGAATAGTTCAAAGGGTTTTTAATGGTCACACCAAAAAGACCGCTCATCAAGATTTTGATGGTGTTCCATCTTGTCAGGGTCTGATTCTTTTGCTCTCCTCTCCGCATTCTCTGCGATGTATTCCCTTAAATAAAATCCTTGTTTGAACTTGTAAACTTTTCTTATCACGTCAACTTCTAAACCAAGTCTTATTAATGTCTGCAATAGGGGAAGGGAAATTAAGAGGTTTTGCATTGGCAGGTGTGTGCCTACCAGTTTGACATTTTTTGGGGGAGCTTTACATTAAGCTTTTCCAATAGGCTTTTAGTGTAGGGGGGATAGATCCTGGAGGGTTACGTTCATGTGATGTATAGCTAGAGGGAACTCATCCATCCTGAGAGCGACATCATCTCTAACCCTCTTAGTATCGAGGAGGATGAAATAACTGTGTTCTCCCTGCGAATTGATGGCTGTGATATCGCTGGCAGTAAACCATTCTAGTTCGGCGGGGAAGAGCTCCGTTATTTCATCCAAAGGCATTTTATATCTGCTCATCACCGTAGGATAAAGACTGGTAAAATCGACGTCTAGTATATATGATTGTCAGTCACTAGCTTTAAATTGCGGGTTTAACGCGGGGTGGTTTGCTATGGCGTGCCTTTGGACTAGACTGCAGAAACTACCTCTGATGTTGTTAGTGATCAGTTGTTAAGTTTCCCCATCGGAAATTAGGGGGAGGTGTGTTCGTGAAGTGTGGAAAAGAGCGTCTAGTGAGAGGGAGGTAGACGTTAAATAGTAAACTGGGTCCATTCCAAATTGTGTATAAGCGGCCTTCCTCCAAGCTAAGTAAACATCCCCCAATAATTCCACGTCCATGAGAACGTATAAAACGGTGTAATCCAGTGAGTTAAAACAGTTTGCAGCGTTCCACATTTTGCAGACGTGTTCATATCCTTCACAGGGTATGCTTTCCCCTGTCACCTAGGAATTGAAACACACTTTGGGAGGATGCCGGGTTTTTGCAACACTTTGAAACCTGTGATGTAGTCATAAGGATAGTAATGTTTACCTGTGATCAAAATTAGTTTGGTGCGCTCATTGGGATATTTAGATAACATCCGGCATGTGGTTTCCAAAGCTTCTTTCTGCTTGATGTGACTTGATGCAAAACTGGAAAGCGATCCTCTGATAATGTGGGCACTGTCTAAGACTGATATAGAGATCTGTCTGTATATTTCAAATTAAAATTACACTTCCTGCATAATGCGCACACATAGTTGTCCATTGGTATGTGGTGCACGTGATGCCGCACTTTAATAGCGTTATCGGTGAACTCAATGTTGCAACTTTTGCAGTGTATAGCCTGTTCAAACTGGTGGGTTGTTTCAGAGGTCATGCTTATTTTGTGTGTCACCATCATCTCACGTATCCTAGCCCAGTCTTTGGCTATTTTTACCAGAAAATCGTCGACCCAACGTTCACCTATACCTACTCTCTGCGTACAGTATTCATCGTTTCTGCCATCGACGATTGCATAGCAATATGCATATACTTTCTGCTTTGACACAACTCTCTGGCCTTCATCCGCGTCAGGCTGTCTGTTGTACGCTTCAAAATCTAAGAGGTTTTATTCAGTGCTTTCGCTTTTTCAAACTGTTTAAATTGGTCGGGCTCTGGGTATAGAACTTTGGTTCTGGTTGAACAACTCCGGGTGTAGGCATCGCAAATGGTGGGGGTGTTAAGCAAGGTTAGACAGTGATAACACATGTCACCTGTGTATTCTCTCCTCATTGTCTTTACCCCATGGCAGAATGCCTTCACGTAGGCGAACATGTCTTTGATGTGTGCGAGGTGGTCATCTGCGATTAGCAGTAGAGTGACCAGCTGGGGACATAATGTGTTACTCCCCTTTCTAGTGAGATGCGCAGTCCAATGTTTTTTCAGTTGTTTTCCCATAACCAGTTCACACAATTTGTATGCATAGATGTTAAGGTTGTTGTCTTTTTCCAATGTTTTGAATGAGTCGCTGTTCAGTGGCATGTTGGGTGTGTATTTAATGCTGATCCGATTCATCCTTATCCGGTTTTTCACATCCCTGGTGAGGTTATTTTCAAGGGGGTCGAGGTTTGCAAAACCATGATTCTCCTATCCAAAGAGTTTTTCATGTGCCAATTTGGGGTTCTTTTCTGAACTAGAGCAAAATATTTGGTGTTTTTCCCGTGGGTTGTAAATGGTCAACATATGTGAGGTTAAGATAAAGGCGACCTTATGGAGTTTATCGCCTGTGAGCCAATTTGGGGTCAGGTGTTGAGGTTGAGCCGAAATGGGGTCTTTTACCCTACTCTTACAGACCACAAACCATTGTTATATCTTTTTAATAAGTCAGATCTGTCGCCCAAAAGAGCTCAATGGTTCCTAACTATCAGAGATTTTGATGCAAAGCTCAAATACATAGAGGGCAAACACAATGTAGTTGCCCGTTGCTGAATAACCACTGGTTCTGTGCAACATAAATACACCATGCAAACAAACAATGTAGTCGCAGATGCTCTTAGTAGAAGTTTCTATGATACAGAAGGATTTCAAATTGTAGTTCCTAGTGGTTCTAAACAGTGGGATATTAGTTTGATAGAGCAAAGACAAGATGAGGATGAAATTTTAGCAGACGCAAAAGTGTTCTTTAGAGGTGAATTAGTCAGCAAGGGTTATAAGTTACCCTTTTCAGGTTTGGAATTAGAGGGTGATCTGTTGGTTAGGAAAATCAATTATAATAAAGAACGAGTGAAAGTAAAGGGGATACGACACAGATCATGATTCCGAAAGTCCTAATTACTGTAGTTTTATATATAGTACATTGCAAGTTTAGCAGTCTACATTTGGAACGTGGAAAATTTTTTGAAAAACTGTGTGGTGTGCAATGCATGCAACCCTGCAAGAGTACCTCTTGCAAATTAGGATCATATCCAATACTGAGTAGACCTTTCCAGATAGTACTTATGGATATTTGGGGGAATTCCTGTGAATCGGGGTATGGCCACAGGTATTTGGTGGTGGAAATAGATGAACTAACAAGGGCAGTGGAAATTTTCCCACTAAAGCATAAAATGGCAAAAGAGAGACACGCTTGTCTCAGCCGTAATCTCGAGTCGCAGACACGATAAATGGCGGAGAAATGCAATGGCAAATCATTAGATGTCAAAATTGTTGTTGGAGATAACGTGTTCATGAAGATTAATGTGAGAAATGAAGTCAACTATAAATAGTTCCAAAATTTGAAGGTCCTTTTAGGGTTAATGAAGAAAAGAAAGTGGATAGCTTTTTAGTCCTAGATGAGAAAACAGGTTTGTCCAGATTAACTCATATATCGAAAATTAAAAAAAAACAACGAAAATTGTAAGAAATTTGACTGCTGATATACATTTTGTTATTTCTCTCTGTTTCACATATGGATGGTGAAATGTGGAAGACAGAGATCCGTAGAGTTTTGTATTTCCTTCTATCTTATTTCTCCTTTGGTCGGTCTTATTTTCTTATACTATCATTCTCTTATGCGCAATTGCAGTGTCTCGGCGTAAACAGCTGAGGTCATTGTTGCAATGATGGGATAATTTGGGTGAAACCATGCGGGAAAGTACCATGGAGTTTGAAGGTATTTTGGGGGTTTCTCTTGAAGGCAACAATGATTGATATCTTTGATAATGTGTGCTATGATGTCATTAGCAGTATGACTGTTCGATGTTGTGGTATTACTTATTTTTTGGTGGTGGTACTGGTTCACTGTGGTATTATGTTTTTTGGCGGTTTGCGATTTTAAGAGGTTATATTCACAGGTGTTACTTCTATAATTTATGGATGGTAATTTGTGGTTGGTGGTTTTCTGAGATTATATCCTGCAGAGGTGGTTTTCTTTGGTGATATATCTGTTGACAGTATTAGAGTGGCTTGTTGTATTCAGCCTTGGGCTAGTTGTTTTATTTTGGTGGTTACATAATGGAGGTAAGTTTTGTGGTATTAGGAAGATTTTTGAAGTTAATGGTGACTGTTAGAGTATATGAGGTTAGTTAGACAAGGGAATGTGGCTGTTTGTTGATTATGGAATAAATAGGTCATGTAGTACTGACGACGTTGAGAGTTGACCTAAATGAGACTGTTGTTGATTTTTGTCCTTTGGATTTTGGATACTCTTAGGGTTTTTCTTTTTTGTAGCATTTTAGATGATGAAGTTTCGTTATGAAGAATTAAGGAGGTCATGCATGCACAGGTTGCAACTGACTTGGTTGTGATGGTAATTTTTGTATGATGCAAACTACGTTCCATAAAGTTGTCAAAGAATCTGAATCTTTATTAGCAGAAAGCTATAACCAGGATTACATGGTGTTAGTGGTTTATTTTTACATAGGTGTTTTTATTTTGGGGGGTGACATGTTGTTTTTAGGAGTGTTGCAGAATTTATTTTCTTTTTGGAAATACATAGCATATGGATGGGGGTTCAGACATCATATTTACTAGAGAACAAGTGTTTAGATATTACGAGGTTTTGAAAAATATTCTTGTCAGACAAGGGGTTGATTATTGAGGTCTAGTTAGTAATAAAAGTCTTTTTCTAATACTATGTTTATCTTAGTGTGTCTTAGTTCTTGACAGATGCTTGTGTGAAAGTAAGATTTTCATTCTCAAGAACGTAGACTTGTCAGGGGGTAAGTTACAATTTGCTTACAATGAAACATGACACACGATGACTTAAAAAGAATTCCCAGGGGGTGACAGCAGAAACAAATTAAGGATCTACTGCACCAGATTTATGGTCTTCGCCATGGGCGACGAGGTCATCGACTCACTACTACTCCAAGGTCACAAAATCTTCGATGGCTCGGGCAGACTCGTCTCAGAATGGTTTCTGGGGCTCCGCATATGAATCTACACAGCACTTTCGCGCTTCCCTCAAGAAAACTTGGTATAATCATTTATTTTTTCTGTATTGTATACTTAACTTCTATTTTGTGTATTTTCATGTCTGACTGATATTAGAAAAATTCTAACCTACTGTATATAGTCACTTGCGCACCTTTAACGACCTTTCCATTTACACAATTTCTGAAGATGTCAGGTCTTCAGGAACCAATTATTCCATTCCTTCAGTGTCACAGACTCCTTCCGAAGGCTTTGATAGGAATGTCCTGAAGCAGAAATCTTCTCCTGATTTCCAGAGTTCCCTGGCGTTTTCCAGTTTTAAGATGCTATGGAGGTTGAAAGAAGGGAAACCATGTTTTCAGTAGTGAATAACATGGTACTCATTGTTAAAAGCACATTGGCTCTGATCCTACCCGGATTGTTGATATTGTTTTTGTTTGTATCCGTAAACTTCAGATGTCTCATTTTAAAAGATCTGGTAGTTTATCTTCTAGGAGGTTTACTTGCATATGTAGTTGGAGAGTACATCACCGAACTATCTGCTTTCACCAAGGAAAAGGAGTTACTGCTGAAGGAGTTGGAAGATGCCTATTTACGGAACCTCAGTCTTCTCGACGAAATGGAAGCAAGTGGTGATAAGGAAGAGCTTCTAGCCAAAAGGATTGAAGATCTGGCCAAGGATTTAACAGAGAAACAGTATCACGACCTTGAAAACTATGTATTAGACACTAATAACTGTTGTTTTCAGTTATTTGTACATAAATGTCACTACCTTCCCTCCACCTTCTCACCCCCTCCCTATCAGGACTAAACTTAGACTTGAAAGGTATTGGGAGTGTCACTATTCATCTCAGTGACCTCAAAAACTATCCATTAGACACTAGGAGGGGGGTGGGAAGGTGGTGACATGGTAAAATACCTGAAAACAACAGACATTAGTGTCTAATTCATAGTGTTCGAGGTTGCTGAAATAAATAGTGACACTCTCAATGCCTTTTAAGCCTCAAGTTCAGCCTCAATAGGAAGGGAGGGGGATGGGAGAAGGGGATAGGAAGGGTGTGACATGTAAAAATAATTGAATATGACAGATATTAGTGTGTAATCCATAGTTTTTGAGGTTGCTGAGATGAATAGTGACACTCCCAAAAACCCTTAAGTCCAATTTCATCCTTGATAGGAAGGAGGGGTGAGAACGGGTGGGAAGGAGGTGACCTGTCAAAATAACTGAAAACAACGGATATTGGTGCCTAACCCATAGTTTTTTAGGTTGCTGAGATAAATAGTGACACTCCTGAACCCCTTTCAGTCCAAGTCCAGCCCCAGTAGGATAGGAGGGGGAGAGAATCAACTACCTTAATAAGAATGAGAGAAAGAGTTTAACGGTTGTAATCAGAGATTCCTGGTCAGCTCCGAGTTAGCTAATACATATATATACTATATATATATATATATATATATATATATATATATATATATATATATATATATATATCAATAAATAAGATCCACAGTAATATTCTTATTTAGCTAGACGAAAAATAATTGTATAAATATTTAGAAAGCTTAAAGCTTTCGTCCATCCTTCTGTGAACTTGATCACTAAACTAAATGAGAGACAACAATGGTGAAGAAATAGAAATAAATATAAATAAACTGAAATGGTTAAACAAGGTTAAAATGTGCGAGCAAGTCATGGGTCGTATTCCTTTCTAGAATTCTCTGTGATCTTCAAGGCGGAACAAAATGCTGGTCTTCTTCTTGAATGAAATCTTGAGGGTCGTTATCCAAAACGATAGTTTGTAGATCAGACTCTGGAACTGGCGAAGGGTAGTTTTCTGTACATTTCTGAAATTCTTAATTCTGGCCCTTTTGCAATTCTTCACTTAAAAGTAAATTATTCATAATACCAGTATTTCCCACAAATGTGTCATTTAAAGTGATGAAAGCTCCTTCCACAATTCTCCTACCAGTCATATCCGAACTCTTATAGATAACTTTGCCTCCCCTGATCAAAATCCCAAGTGTGCTTATCAGTTGCGCTATAAACATTACCCAAACGGCAGGCTGCAATATGTTCCCGTTTCCTCTGATCCAGGGAATGACCACTTTCTCCAATATAGCATTTGTCAGTTTTTACAATAGCATAGACTCCGACATCTGTGGTAGGTTTTCTGCAACTGTTTTTGATAATTTTCCATCTAAGAGTGTTAGGGTATTGAATAACTATGCTATATCCATGTCCTTCTTTTCTAAGATTATTAGAAACTTTTTTCAGGTCATGATTATACGGAACGGGAAGACTTAAAATTAGTAGTTGAACGGTGCTCTCTTGGATTATAAAACATTCTCCTAGCTCTAGAAAGACATTTGTCAATAAAAAAATAAAAAAACATTAGGGGTAACATAACTTCTTGAAACTTATAGTCAAGATTTCAACTTCCTGGTCAATGAAAATAGGATCACACTCTCGCAACGCTCTAAAAAACAGATTGGTCAGAACATTACCTTTGATTTCTCTTCGTTATATGAATAAAAATGTATGTCTGTATTTGTGTGAGTACTTCTCCTGAAAACAGAAAATTTAAAGGACTTTATTTACATCATCCCTGTGGACAACCAAATCTAAGAAGGGCAGGCGATTATCGATTTCCCTTCCCAATGTAAACTTGATGGATGGAATAAGTTATTCAGTTGAAAAAGAAACTGATCAAAACATTCGACATCGTCCTTATAATTAATAAAGATATTATCAACATATCTTACCCATATAAAAGGTTTCAAATCACTTGGAAGTTTGTCCACAAAAGGGTTTCAAAAAATTCCTCACAAAGATTAGCTAAAACTGTCGACAAGAGGATCCCATAGAAACTCCTGCCTTTTGTTGGTAGAAATCTCCTTCGAACTCAAATATGGTAGAATCTACACACGTCTTTATGCGCTCGCATAATTTATTAATATGAATAGGTGACGTGAATATTCCCCCTTCACTAATTGTGGTCAAATTAGCTAAAACAAAGTCACGAGGTAAATTAGTGAATATGAGACGATGTCCAGACGGTACACAATTCCGTCCAAATTTTCACTTCTAATTCTATCCAGTGGAATCAAGATTAAGTTTCAGATGGGAGCTTGATATATTTCCCCCTAAGTCACTTCAAACCTCGACTAACCAAGAAGTCAAATCAGCTTGTGGGGTTTTGCAGTTTGCTACAGTTGGCCTGAAAGGGACGTCCTCCTTGGGGATTTTTGGAGGCCACAAAAGTAACTAACAGAGGGCAGTTTTCTTGTCATTTTACTAAGAATAACATCTTCCATTTCTTTGGCAACGCCAACTTTTACAATGTCCTTCATTTTCTTGCTAAACGTAGACCAAATATTAGAAATAGACGGAGCTGCAGAAAGTTTGGTGTAAGTTTGAACATCATTGAGTAATCTAATCTAACTACTTTAGTAAGGTAATCTGACCTACTCGAGGCCACAACACATCCCCCTTTGTCGGCCTTAGAGATTTTAATGTTAGATTTGTTTTTCAGTTTGCGAAGAGCATCTGAAAAACGTTTAGGAAGATGTACTGTTTTATCCTCAAACAAACTTAATAAAATCCCTATGATGAAATCCATGTTAAAGTCTAAGTTTTTAAAACTGATTAAATTGATATTTCCAATTCCTTTTATGAAATCCATATCTTCACACCTAAGGAAAAATGAAGAACAGGCTCAGAAGAATTTTTCTATCTACATCCTGGTCATGTTCCGATAAAACTTGTATACTGTCGGGGTTAACACATTTATTCCAGGGTGGCAGTTTACGTAAGTTTAATAACTTCCCATTAAGTGATCTTTGGTTTAGCACAGACTTGCGAAAAGGTACTTCACCTGCGCAAGTAAGGATCCAGTTGAAATCGATTTTGGGGTTTCTGTCCTAAAACTTATCACGCAGTAAATTCTTCTGGTGTCGGAGCTCCAAGAATAACTCCTCTTTCCATATATATATATATATATTATATATCTATATAGATATATATATATAGTATATATATATATATATATATATATATATATATGAATAATTACCATCGAACCGTGATTCATTTATATGTCATTCAAGCTACAAATATCCTTTAATATCTAAATTCACTCTACCTCCCAAATGATATATTTTCATATATGTACCGAAGGGGAATTTTTAGTTGATAATAATTTCGTCCGCCCATGGGATCGATCCACCGTCCAAGTGGACGGGGACGAAATCAGGACAGTCAGTGACGCTATCGCAATCAGCCAACAGAGACACTATAAGTTCATATTGATTCTGACCTTACAAATCACCCTCGTACTTGGTGCTTTCGTAATTGGAATCGATATGAAACCCCGTCTACCATGTTAGCCCAATTCGAGCGTTTTGACAGCACGTAGCCTTTTGTTTATGAATAATTATCACATAGAAACCGTGATTCATTTATATATCATTCAGGCTACAAATGTCCTTTAATATCTAAATTCACTCTACCTCCCAAATGATATATTTTCATATATGTAGCTTGAATGATATATGAATCACGGTTCGATGTGATAATTATTCATAACAAAAGGCTACGTGCTGTCAAACGCTCGAATTGGCTAACATGGTAGACGGGGTTTCATATCGATTCTAATTATTCTAATTACGAAAGCACCGAGTTCGAGGGTGATTTGTAAGGTCAGAATCAATATGAACTTATAGCGTCTCTGTTGGCTGATTGGATAGCATCACTGACTGTCCTGATTTCGTCCCGTCCACTTGGACGGTGGATCGATCCCATGTGGGGGGACGAAACTTATTATCAACTAAAAAATTCCCTTCGGTACATATATGAAAATATATCATTTGGGAGGTAGAGTGAATTTAGATATTAAAGGACATTTGTAGCTTGAATGATATATATATATATATATATATATATATATATATATATATATATATATATATGTGTGTGTGTGTGTGTGTGTGTGTGTGTGTGTATGTATATGTATATAGATAGATGATAGATAGATAGATAATATAATAACATGTAAACACATACGGTACATATATATCAATATTCATTTATTTATGCACACATATATACATGCAGAACTAGTTATTGTTGTTATTATTATTTTTATTGTTATTGTTGTAATTGACATAATTGTTATTATTTATATCCATGGAGGGGGCACGTGAACAAGTTCTCCCCCAACCCCCTTAACTCGGAAACTGCTACAATATTATTTAAGGCGAGTTTACACTAGGCACAGCGCGCTTCGTAAGTCACCTCCGCCAGCATATGACCTCCCACCTGGGTGACGTAACGTGCTGCACAGCGCGTATTGCCTCTACACTAGGCGAGTGCTGTGACCGGTAGCATTATTTTCCTGACAGCCACGTACATCTCTATTTTTATATGATGCTAATTTTGCATTCCATTAACATGGATGATGCTGATCATACTCAATCAAACAATGGATCTCTTCTCGCTTCCATTCCATGGAGATACGGTATAATAGAGAAGTGGATGACAGCTGAAAGGTTACTGGTGGTTCGTCGTCGGCGGATTGTCTGGGTCAGGCTTCAGCCATCAAGATTGCTTTGAGTTAGTGGTGGGGCGTGAGTCCTAATGAGCAGTCCAGTAGGCGGGGATAACGAGAATTTAGGAGGAGTTGGTAATGAGTCTTAAATATACAGCGTGCAGTGAAGTCTAGTGTAAAACAGCCTTTAGATTCACGGTGTGTACATGTAGGTGAGGCTACAAGATTACATAAGGAATATGGGCGAGACTGCGTGCGTGAATGCCTAAGGTATGTACATTTTTTTTGCATGTATGGACATCTTAAAAGAAATCATGCATACACATAAGATCAACAGTAAGAGTATACAGATACATCAAAAACAGATTCAATAATCAGACATGTAAATATTTTGTGAATGTTATTGAAATGAAAAATATCAATAAATCAAATACGAAACCTAATTTGGCTGGAGAAATTGAAATTCTTATCAAAAGTTGATTTATATAGCTGCAGCACAGCCTTCATGGCGCATATCAATGTAGTTAGCATTGCTGGATATCCGGATTTTTGTGATGCTGCTATAGAAACATGTCCTACTCATTATCAGCACCCAATGATGTTTACCTTTTTTTCTCTGAGACTAATATCAACGAAGTTAGTATAGCCAGATATCTGGATTTTTATCCGGCGGGATATCCGGATTTGGTGATTTCAAGTCAACGTATCCCAGTGACGTTTTATTTTTCTCTACGACTGATATTAAAGAAAATAGTAGTATAGCTGGATATTCGGATAGAAACGATGCCCGGTTAAACAGCATCCCCTATAAAATCTACATATATGGTCCGACTTTGGTTCAATTCGGTATAGCAGTTTTGCCATCTATAGTGAACATGCACACACATATATACATAGTCTGACTGTCAGCTTTATATATAAGATATGGATATACATAAGTATGTTATATATATATATATATATGTCTGTCTGTCTGCACATATTATATACATACCCGTTTACAGCTTAAAACATTCCCTTTTCACCTGACCAAATAAGACTCTAATTAATTCACTGCTCTTAATGAATAGATTGGCCTTAATTAGAACTAACTACGTTCTTTGATGTTTTATGAGTAGCCACCTCTCTCTCTCTCTCTCTCGTACCTATTTTCAAAATATAGATTCCTACTCTCTCTCTCTCTCTCTCTCTCTCTCTCTCTCTCTCTCTCTCTCTGTCTCTTACCTATTTTCAAAATATAGAATCCAAGTCTCTCTCTCTCTCTCTCTCTCTCTCTCTCTCTCTCTCTCTCTCTCTCTCTCTCTCTCTTACCTATTTCAAAATATAGAATCCTAGTCCTCCTCTCTCTCTCTCTCTCTATCTCTCTCTCTTCTCTACCGATTTCAAAAATATAGAATCGTCTCTCTCTCTCCTTTTTCTTTTCATCTCTCTCTCTCTACCGTCCATTTTAAAATAGAAATCCCTACCCTCTCTCTCTCTCTCTCTCTCTCTCTCTCTCTCTCTCTGTGTAGGGGGAGTAATGCCTGCAGTGCACCTTTTTTGCGGTGCACAGTAGGCAATACTTAAGGGCTTTTGCAGCGTCCCTTCAGCCCCGAGCTGCAACATATTCTAAACCTTCTACTTTACTTCCGTTCAAACCACCTTTCTACCACCTTGCCATCCCACTCTCTCTCTCTGATTTATTTTCATCTTGTGACTGCGAGGATTTCCTCCTTGTACATCTTTATTAAAAAAAAAGGGGGGGGGCCATATTTAAAATTTAGACATAAGATTAGTGTAAGGAGCTGACAGCTACCTCATGCGTCAGAACAGAGGCTTTGGAACATCTTTAAACAACGCCGGGTAGATGTTTGCAGGTTTCCAAAGACCAGGATTGGAGGGATCCTGGGGCAACCAGGATGTATAAATGGAGTGTTGCTATTATGCCCCGCTAAGCTCACTCCTCCGTGTAATGAATGACCACCCTTGCAACCACTACCCTGTGAGTGAAGGCTAAACTGCTCTGAGGCTGCAGAGCTTTTGTTGGAGTCCTAGCCAGGTAAAAACCCAGACGAGCTTCTGTGCCATTGATTGTGGGACTTCCTACCCGTGGGGCCTGCTGGTGTTGCCATTGTGGCAATTCCTTGGGGATTTTCAGGGTTGGAGGAGAAGCATTTGGGTTATAAGATTCTGGCTGTTCACTCGTGGTGAAAAATCATTTGCTTAGGCTAATTGCGTTGCTCAGTTGGGAGCTGCGACACGTTTGGGATCGTCTATCAACAGGGAGACCGTATGTTAGTGTGGCAGCGATAAAAGGTATCCTGGCGATGAACAATTGAAAACTGTCCATAGATAAGCGGATGCGGCGAGTGTGGGAGTACTCAACCAGCCCCCCTTTTTTCCTTATCAACTGGTCACATTAGAAAGAATACTGAATTAGAAGCGTGGATAGAAATATTGAAAACAAGACACAGAAATGACTCAAGAAAAGTTAAAATTAAAGCACACATGTGCGAAATGCAGTGAAAATAAGTGATGCGTAGACTATAAAGAGGCATGCGCATCAAAACTAGGTAGTGTCAGTGTCTTTCTCTCCTGTCAACAGAACAGGAGATAGCTAAATTGAGGAGGGAAGTAGAAGAATTAGCTAAGGAATTAAAGGAGTTGACAAAGGAAAAACTCGAAGGCAAGAGAAGAGAAGACAGGATGGAAAAAGAAATTGGACACCTACGAAGAGAAGTTACAAACCTTAAGAAAGAAAAACAGGAATTGAGCAACGACATAGTAGAAAACGGAGAGAGTATAGTGGAGATTAGAAAACAATTGCTAAAGACCAGAACCAGAAATGAAACAGAAACAAGTACTAGTTAAGGTGCAAAGAAAGAAGCTTACAAGGATAAAAATAATGAATTCAAGAGAGCTGTTCGCAGAAGAGTGATAGCAGCCAGAAAACACGACTGTCCCCCAAAAGGAATCAACACAATGAATAGATTTGCTGTGCTCTCTGAAACAGAGGAGGAAACTATCTTAATTGGAGACTCGGTAGTGAAAGATCAGGGGTTAAATTTTGTCGCCAAAAAGAGAAGTAATTATTACCCAGGTGCAGGAGCAAAGAAGATAGCCGAGGCAGTGAAAAAAATCAAGGTAAATAATAGGAAAAGTGTAATCATAGTGCAGGGAGGAGGAAATGATTTGTTTCTAAAAGATGAAAAACTGGCCAGACAGAAGGTCTTGTAGCCAACCTGACGAATGTTATAGAGAACATCCGTGAGAAAACTGATAACGGCATTTTTATAGGACTTCTGCCCAGAATAGGAAAGTATATAAAAGAGATGGAATACACTTGCATCTCGAAGGAGGAAAACTAATGGGAAACCTTCTCAACGAAAACCTCATGAAACACTAGGTGAATTGAACATTCAAGGGAGAAAGTCAGAAAGCACCCTGAATCTGGTTAGTAATAGCACTGCAGGCAACAGTGACCGTAAGGGAAATGAATAAAGCCACCGAGGACAAAAGAGAAGATAGAAAAGTACCTCAGAGTGGCGCAGTTTAATGCACAATCTATTCGGAACAAAGTAGATCTCTTCAAAGCATTGGTAGCAAGTGAGGAATTAGACATTATAGGTATATAGCTGGATATAAATTGTTCAAAAGAGATGGACTCAATAAAAAAGGTGGTGTTATGTTACACGTTAGGGACCACCTCAGTCCAATAGAGTGTAAAATTACAACCATACAAGAAGTGATTGGCATCAACATAAACAGCCTAGGGAGGAAGATGACTCTAATACTAGTGTACAGACCTCCCCACCAATCACAAATGTCCGATGAGGAGCTGTATGCACTACTTGGACAAAAGATAAACAACAAACTCTGCATAATAATGGGAGATTTCAATGCAGCAGTACACCGGGACACGATGACCTCTGCATCAATCGTAGAAGGAAAGAAACTTTTAGATGTTGTAAAAATAAAAAATTAATTCCTCTACCAATGGTTTGACAAACCTACTAGAGGAAACAATATACTAGACATTGTCCTATTAACAGAACATAACCTTGTGTTTAACTTTTCAGCAGGTCCAAATCTAGGCAAAAGTGACCATAAAATTATTACGTTTCAAATTAATGTTCAACATTATAAAGAGAAGAAGATATTAATGAGATTGATTAGACTACTGTCAACAAGACCTAAAGGAGCAAGTTAAAAATCTAGAGTACGACGAGAACAAAGGCATAGATGGTAAAGGGAAGCCTTTCTAAAGGAATACACAGAAAAACTCTAATTGTATATCATTAATGCACATACTAACAAATGGCAACTATCAGCCTAAGTGGTTCAACAGAAAAATTAGAAATAAAATAAGAGAAAGAGACAGATTGCACAAATCAATGAACTCGCACCCAACACCAGAAGAAGCAAGCAGACATGAAGAATCCTGTAGAATGTTGGACAAATTAGTAAGAACTGCAAAGGTAAATGAGGATAAGAGTGTTGCATCAGTTTGTAAGGAAAACCCAAAAGAATTCTTTATGCATGTTAATAGTAAGGACCCAATTAAAAATAGTATAGGTCCCCTAAGGGACAATAGAGGAAACCTGGTGAACTCAGACTTGGAAAAACCAAAATTATTGAATAAGTTTTTTATTAATATTTTCACAACTGAAGACACTACCTCAATACCAGAACCTGCTATTAAATATGAAGGGGTAGAACCGTTGGACAAAATAATATTTACAGAAGAGGACATTAAAAATAAAATAGACAAACTCAACAAGTTCAAATCTCCTGGCCCGAATGGAATTCATCCAAGAGAAATTAAAGAGTTTAAAGAGGAGATAGTTCCTCACCTATATAAACTCTACAGAAAAAATGCAGAACAAAGAAAGGCACCAAAAGGATGGAAACTGGGTAATGTACCCCCAGTTTACAAAAAATGTCCAAGAGAAGAGCCGAGAAATTATAGACTAATCTGAGTAACGTTGGTCATCTGTAAGATTTTTGAGTCCAAAATTGCAGATCAAATTGTGGATCACATTGATAGAAACAACTTGCTGTTAAACAGTCAAAATGGTTTCAGACAAAACAGATCCTGCCTATCAAACCTATTGGAGTTTTTTCATAACATGATTGGTATTTACGACAGTAGTAGAGCAATAGATATACTCTACTTAGATTTCCAAAAGGCCTTTGACAAAGTTCCACACAAGAAACTAATGACAAATGTTAGAGCTTTAGGAATTGTAGGAGATATAGGAGACTGGATCGAAGACAGGCTAACTTATAGAGAACAGAGAGTCGTAATAAATGGTGAAGAATCAGAATGGGCAGATATAACAAGTGGAGTTCCTCAGGATTCTGTCCTTGGCCGTCTCTTTTTTTTTAATTTACATTGATGTAGGCTTAACTAGCAGGATAGCCAAATTTGCAGATTACACCAAATTAGGTGTAAATACAGCAGATCCAGAAGCCGTGGAAAGTTTAAGAAATTATTTAAAGAAAACTGGAGAGTGGTCAAAAAGATGGCAAATGCTTTATACTTGGACAAGTGTAAAGTGTTACAAATAGGTTCTTGGTAATAATGAATCCAAGATCCTGTTCTTGTTTTACATTATCTATGTCATTCCCAAGCAGCATGTAGTTGGCATGAGGGTTAAACAACCCTCATGCCAACTACATGCTGCTTGGGAATGACATAAATAATGTAAAACAAGAACAGGATCTTGGAGTCATTATTACCAAGAACTTAAAATCCTCAAAACAGTGCATAAAAGCTGAAAAGAAGGCACAGAAACTAGTGGGATACATAAAGAGGCAGTTCAATTACAGAAACAAGGAAACGGTGCTGCAGCTCTACACATCCATAGTTAGACCTCATCTTGAATATGCAGGACAGTTTTGGTCACCAACACTAAGAAAAGACATAGATAGATTAGAAGGGGTGCAAGCAAAAGCTGCAAAGTTAATTCCATCCATCGGGCAAATAGGTTACCAAAGACGACTAGAGAGCCTGAACATGTATGGCTTAGAAACACGACGATTGCGAGGACAACTAATAAAAACATTTTAAATAATGAAAGGCATAACAAAAGTAGATAGTAACCTATTTGCGTTAGACGAAAACCATACAAGAAATAATGGATGGAAACTAGAACTGAATAGATACAACACATCCCTTTCTGGGAACTTCTTTACATATAAGATATGTGCCACATGGAATAAACTGCCACCAGAAGTTGTAAACAGTAACCGTGTGGAAGAGTTTAAAAGAAAGCTAGACAAGAACATTAGGACACTGTGAATGAACAGTAAAACCTGTCACTAGAGATAAGTGAGCATACGATGTCTCCTCGGATGGACTAACAAGTGTCTGAGACATCCTAATCCTTGTAACTCTCTCTCTCTCTCTCTCTCTCTCTCTCTCTCTCTCTCTCTCTCTCTCTCTCTCTCTCTCTCGTACCTATTTTCAAAATATAGAATCCTAGCCTCTCTCTCTCTCTCTCTCTCTCTCTCTCTCTCTCTCTCTCTCTGCATATATCTATGGATGTAGGTATTAAATTAAAAATGTGAAAAATCTCTTTAGCTTCATCAACGTAGGAGAGAGAGAGAGAGAGACCCTGAAGGGAAGTTCATTGTGGCACGAACAAAAGGGTGGGCCTCCTTAACAATGCCCTAGCTCAGTAAAATGACGATATTAGCGCGAAAGGGCGTCTTGAGTTGGCGGTCATTTTCCACGGTAGTTTGAGGGTTGTACCACACTCCCAAGTGACCCAACCCCCTCCTCCCTCTCCCGACGTCCTCAGTCCTCCTCAAGACGCGAAAGGAGGTACATATTTTTGCTGAATTTTTACAAATTCTCTTTCTCGTACCCGCATTATTATTATTATTATTATTATTATTAATTATTATTATTATTATTATTATTATTTTGTATTATTTCTATACATATATATATACCTTTAATATATATATATATATATATTATAATTATATATATATATATATACTATATATATATATATATATATATCCCATTGAGACCCGAGCAGAAACTGCTGAAGATAATTGATTGATCTTCACCGAGCACAGTCACACAAGCATAAGGTCTTGGTAGAAAATTTCTTTTTTCGATTTGAGTTACATTGATTATCTGAAAAGAAAACAACAGAAACTGCTTGCAAATTTATTATGAAAAATAAAGAAAATAAACCATTATTTAGGAGAAGGAAATACTTCATAATATCAACCTGACATTCATACATTGGAAAAGCAATTCAGGAAATTTGTTGGAACCCCACTAAGGGAAAAAATTCAGCAAAAACAAATTCTACTAGAAATCAAGCACAAAAATTCTACATTTCTCCATTCACTTAGGATTACTGAATCGTTTGAACTCTTGAGTTTGATAATTACTGGGGAGAATGAATACAGGAAAATATGAACCTGAACAACATATTGAATACAAAACAAAGGACTGTATGACACATTCACAATAAAGATCATGAAAACTTGCTGCAAAACTGCTGAGGGGAATGAAAGGCAACAAAACAATTTATGGCGGAAGTTAAGCACAAAAGTACTTCAAAGGAGGAGCACAAATTCTACATTTTTCCACACAGCCAGGATTTCTGCAACTTTTGAACTCTGAGTTTTGTGGAAGTGCAAGTAGCATGTGCTTGGCTTCACTGCTTCTGAAAACTTTGCTTGGGAGTGGCTGTGACTTCAGGCATTTTTCCTTTGGCATTCTAGCTGAACAATTTTGTTCATCATGATTATCACTTGGGCTCTGCTATCGACCTGCATCTCCCTAACTGCTGCAGGTCTGTTAACCTTATGCGCTTATTTTCCTTTTTAGACCACCTCTTACATTCATCTTCGGATTCAACTGAACGGGTAGCTTTTAGAAGCCATGAGAACTACTTTCTTATTTTGCCACTGTGTTACAGCATATGCCCCATCAGATATCACATGTTATATATAGCTAGCTCCTCTACCTATGTGCCTTTGTCATCGCTTTCTCAGACTTTAATTTAGCCCCCCTTAGGAAACAAGTTCTTTTTCATAGTACCTGTGCCATGTCAGTTATGCTTGACCACCTCTAAAAGTAAGGTTGAAGATGTGAAATGTCTATCTAATTTCATGATAGTTCCATGATCAACTTCGTCTTCTTCTTCTTTCCTACCGTTATCCCTACATTAAGGGGTCGGTTGCCTGATGCGCCTTCTCCACTACCTTCCTCACATCAGGCATGGTTCATTTTTGGCGAAGGGGTTTTTACGACCGCATGCCCTTGTTGTCATCAAACACAGTTACTGGCGGTGGGCCTTCCCTTTGACTAAAAAGGACGACTACAAGGCAGCAGCTGTCCCTTTAGTTGCCTTTACGACACGCAGGACCTACGGTGGTAGTATTCTTACACCCTTACCACAGTGTCAATGCTTCTGACAAATCTCAGAACAGCATCTTCTCCGATACCTACATTCCTGTCTGGTAACACAATGTTCCCTAATAATTTCAATAAAAGGTTCTTGACCTGTAAAAATCTCAACATCTAAAACAGTACCATTAAACGAAACATTTTAAACCATCTGGATTAGGTTTACCTGGCACATGCTGCCTCAGACTACACTTGTCCCGAAAAGGTATCATGGACGCATCCACATTTACTTTGCCTGGTCTGGGTAACTCTAAGCATCTTAAGCGAACACTTTCCAAAATTGACCTTATCTTCCATAACTTATCACACACTCTTGGAGCTACAGTAATCATATTGTCATCAACTTTAAGACTGCTCCTGATTTTGAAGAACCTATCTCTGGTCATAATTCTACAAATTAAATCTATTTTAGTATACCTCACCAAATACATTCTACTTCTAGGCATCCTTATTACAGACATCAAAAAATTATCCTTATAAAAACAGACATTTCTTTTTCGGTCACACCTATAGGTATACCATTTTCAGCGACATAACGTTGATTTGTAGCATTAGCGATTTGTATAAAAAATAATCTTCATTTTTGCAGGCTTCAAAATAATCAGTTGGCCTAAGTTGACCTGTAGTGACTGCTACCCCAGGAACTTGTGGATGTTGCCCAAGCTGTCCTTTAAAATGAGGGTCCACTTTGAAATACATTAGTTTTATATGATCAGAAGACGAAGTAGTTAGTTGCCCATCATCCTCCTCTTATTCCACCTCACTTTCAGAAGATGTGCCTTCTGCATATTTTGATGTGTCACGTTCAGCAGGTGTCCATTTGTCGTCCCCATCATCACTCACAAACTCGAGGTCAGAAGCACCATCTTCCTGCATACCTGTGGAAAAATTAATGCACTGAAATATAAAGGTAAAAAGAAAAAAGTAAAAAATTTCTTACTATGAATTTTGTCTTTCACTTTAAGTGATCAAGGATGGATTAGAGTTGGCCACACACACACACACACACACAGCAGAGGAGGCTAGAAGTAGGAGGCAAATAATAACAGCAATATTATTATTACGACAGTAGAGGAATAGTCCCCATTTGGGACTGGTCAATTCCAACTCCCAAATCGGACAGGTCAGAGTCCAACTTTAATCTCACCTTTGTCCTTATCACTTAACTTTGCCTTCTCTCCCTCCCCCACATAAGTGTACCCCTCTACCCATATATATATATATATATATCTATATATATATATATATCTATATATATAGATATATATATATATGTATATATTATATATATATATATATATATTTAGCTATACATATTATTATATTATAATATATATATTTATATATTACATTATATATATCTATATATATAGATATACATATATATATATATAGTATATATAGATATCTCTATATATGGATATTATATATATATATTATATATATAGATATATATTCTCTAGGATATATCTAATTTTATATATATATTTATATATATGTATATATATATATATATATATAGATATCCTATATATATAATCTATATATATATATTATATATATATATATATATATATATAGTTATATATATGATATAATATATAGATATATATATATCTATATATAATAGTATATATATATATATATATCTATATATATATATATATATATATATATATATATATATATATATATATATAGATATAGTTACAAACCAAACCTAACCCAACTTTCCTATCACTACACAACATAAATTCTCTCCCTTTTTTCTCTCTTTTCTCTCTCTCCATCCAACTGCATATTTTTTCCTTTCTTCCTATCACTACCCAACATATTTATTCTCTCTCTCTCTCTCTCTCTCTCTCTTATTCTTTCTTACTTCTTACCACAACAAAACACACATTTATTTCTCCTCTCCTTCTACTCCTATTTCATAATAACAATAATAATGATAATAATAATTAAAGAATGATAAATCCATGTAATCTCTCTCTCTCTCTCTCTCTCTCTCTTATTTCTTTCTCTCTCTCCCATACACTCTTATTTAATGTCTCTGTTATCTTTGTCTCACCTTCCCCTTATCTTTGATGAGATTTATTATTCGCTATTTACCCGACATAGTGACTCACAGCCAGCTGATTTTTGGTCACATATTCGCTTCCCTGAGATGGGATGGGTTGAGATGGCTACTGATAAAAGTGTTGATTATAATGGATAGAGAGATAGGACACCCTCTCCTGATGATACTCTCTCTTATTTCTTTCACTTTCTCTCTTACTCTCTCAGTCATCTCCGTTATGTTTGTCTCACCTTCCCTTATCTTTGATAAGATTTTTTGAAGGTGAAGAAAGAAACAAGATATATTTATAACAATAGGTTTTTATGGGTTATTAACATACATCAGAACAACGAGACTTAACCCACTGGAAGATAGGCAGACACTTCATGTCAGCATTTCCACATTCGACGATCGTATTTCTCGCGCGTTTCACCCCGTTCAAGACATTCGACAAAAAGTCCTGGACATCACTTCCGAAATTGATCTTTCCTGGTGTTGCAGCATAGTCGATATCTAGCAAGCCGGAACTGGAATTTGAAATGTTTTAATTTTGCAAAGCCATTAGAAGAATGTTTTGAAAAGACATATGATTCCTTGAAATAGTACTACTCTGTCTGCATCATCAACAACGGTGTCAACCATGGGTATTTACCTTTCACTTGTGACATGACAGTTCTTTTGATCAGCTGTGAAGAATAGGAGATAGGATGTCACGGTTATCTACGAGACTTTATAAGATTAGTATCCGTGACCTGATATTATCTCTCCTCCGTGCATCTGACCTTTAAACATTCGTTATGTCATGGCTCTTTTACTGCCCGACCTCCAATCTGAGCCTTTTGACTTTTTGAAATATTTGAAATAGTATCTCGTTACCCATCGGTCATTCCTCTATAAATGCTGTATAGGAAAAAGCCCCCTTCATTCTCGACAGGATATTCTTCACTCCATGGTGACTGACGCAGTGTAGGAAAAAGAGAACGTAAAGCCCCCACTTAGTATATGATACATCCGGTTGGTTATATCTGTCTTTTACCTTCATAAACGGTAAATTTCGAATTATTACGTAGAAATCTGGAAAATCCTTGCGAATAAAATTCCGGCTTAACAGCACAACTGTCATAGAAGATACTAATACTTCTGGGGGACATTTCTACGTAAGAATATACCCAGTAACCCATGTTATTAATATCCAAAGATGAGTAAAATGTTAGATATGAAGACTTAAGGTATATCCCTACTTAACGGTTATATAAAACCTCCTACTTCATACGAGGGGAATATTCCTAAATAACTGATTAATGATCCTAACATGTCTTTTAAAGATACCTCTCATTCTCTAGTATCCATCCATGTTCTAGAGCTCCAGTAGGTTGGCAGGGATTAACTCTTCTCTATGAAAGAGACCTTTAATGGGTTCCCCTTCTAGGTACATCCTCCAAATAGTATATGGCAGGATTCAGCTTCCTGTCAAGTTTTCTCACTTTGAAAAGTTCGTAAGTGTTCTGCGCGGTATAAACCTTCCTGAAGAATGTATTTCTGTTCTTGTCCGCTGTGCGTACTACACTACCGAACTGATGGGCTCTTTCAGCGGTGAACTGTTTTTATATATCGCGGAATAACTGTCAGTTTATATCCTCTCTGTCTACTAACGAGTGAACGTGATTCGAGTTTTGCTCGCCGCTCAGTCCTTTATGTGTCGAATTATTATAACCATTAACAATACCCAGCAAGGCCAATTGGCCTTGATACCCAGTAACACATTGACATATTTCATCGTATTGTTATGAGTAAAGTATTTATAAATCTTACTTTTAAGTGTCCTGATAACTCTTTCAGCTATTGCCGCTTTAATTCCTCTTGAATGTACACTATACAACTTTATATTTCTGCTGTTCAGGTATTTCCTCACCTGCCTGTCATAGAACTCTCTACCTTCATCTGTATTCAAACGAGATACCCCTGAAAAAAAAAGTTTCCGATTCAAGAACCTTCTTTAACGCCCCTTGCATAGTAATTCCGTTCTTTTTCTTTATAGGAATAACCTGTATCTCGAAAAGTGGTCGATAACTATTAAAAGATATTTATAAGCCTCGTTATAAGGTGCAAGATTAGACATGTCAGCCAGATCACTGCTTCAGGGTGACTCTTATATAAAAGTATACGAGGATTGACTCTGTGGAAAATCTTTAACGTCGTCTCTACTTATTATATTAATCTCTACGTTTCTCGCATCCCTGAATAATGTATTTATACCAATGAAACTGCAAAGGCATTTAACATTTTCGTATAACTTCTTGTAAGCTGTGAGATATCAGGTGTGCCAGGCCCGAGGTCTACCAGTACATTGTTTGTTTGTTTGTATAGTGTTTTGACGTTGCATGGAACCATTGGTTATTCAACAACGGGACCAACGGCTTTACGTGACTTCCGAACCACGTCAAGAGTGAACTTCTGTCACCAGAAATACACCTCTCTGACCCCATAGAGGTGGCAGGCCAAGACCAAACCGACCACGCCACTGAGGCGCTGGTCTACCAGTAGATAATATAGAACCATACCGTTACGGCTTAACGCCTTCTTAGTACATATCTCGGAGAAATCGCCACCCTTCCGACGTTTGAATAATTAACGTCCAAAAGTTTCGATTTTACCTACATCCCTATTCTTCATTAAGAATGTAATGGGAGTGGTTAGGACAGATACTACTACTGAATTTACCTGAATGGAATAAATTCTGTTTTGTACAGGACAGAGATTGATGAATGTCGTCCAGCGGTAAATACCTCTGTAACATATTCATTTTCACTCGCTTCTAGAAAGCAGTCATTGAGAATGTATAACAAACCTTTGTCGTACATCCCTTGATCTGCATGTTCAGAAGGGTTTAATATTTCTTTAGTATCCCTGATCCTGTTCCCTTATAGACAGGTGTTTATGTAAAGGATGTTCATTTACCCCATAAAGTATAGTATGGAACCTCTCTTCGTAGTACATTTCAATCATTTTCGGGCAAATTACACACTTCCCGAGTTACTGTACCCTGCTTTGGTAATTCGCATTGTTTGCCAATAGATCCACCGACTCTGCGGAGAAAGGAGTTGCTTCCATCTCTGTGGTTTTCAAGATACTACATTGTACACATTGTTCAAGCACACATTATAACAATCAAACACACACAGACACACAGGTATAGAGCGAAAGAACGTAAAAAATTTTTAACAATACTTTATTTACATATAATAATCATGACAAGAGAATAAATTTTTCATTTACATGAAATGACCATCAAAAAATAAATTTCATATATGCATACAATAATCATTACAAAGAATAAATTAAAGTATATAACCGTATTTACCAGGGAATGTCTAGTAACGAATCGATGATGTTACCAATACTTTATTTACATAGAATGAACAACCATGACCAAAAATTATATTTCTTTATTTACACAATAATCCATAACATAAAAGGAAATATTTTTGTATTTACAGGCATTACTACAAAGAATTAATTCAACGCATTACCACATTCGCGTGTATACACATATGTATCTCTACAAGAGATATCTAGTAATAAACAGTAGCAATATGCAGATACAACAATTTACGCATACAATAAAAACAAATTGAGAAACATTGTCATCTTATTCACAAAGTGTCGTCAATGAAACTGTCGTTCACAGGATCTTCATGATCAGCATCACTTTCAATGACACCATCGTCACTGACAACTATCCTCCACACCGGCTTTGGTTATGTTTCTTCTTCCTAACGGAGCCCATTTTACTGCCAAGACCTAAGCCTTCTCGAAGAGCCCTTAAAAGCGGGTAACCGGGGGAGAGGTGGGACCTAAGGGGTGATGAGGTGTGACGGGCCCCAGTCAGGTTGAGGAGGTAGGCGGGTAGAAGGAGGAGGAGTGGAAAGTAAAGGAGGATCTCTAATCTTCCTCAACCTCCGTATTATCTTATCGAGTTCACCTCCTCGTACATGAATGGCAGGTCCAGAAAATATTAATTCTCCATCTGTTAGATCCTCCTCCTCCTCCTCCTCCTCCTCCAGGAACCGCGACCTCGTCTCGCTCTCTCCGAGGCGTATATAACCATCTCTATTACAGGGTGGCCGTATGCATAAGAATTATACGTAGGTACTCGTCTTCATAGAAACTTTTATCCCCTAATGGGCACAGAGCCATTTTTTCTGTTTTATTAAGCACATTGTCCCTTTAACATTCTGTAAATTGTATAGCTCTGTAGAAGTGATTTCATTCTAATCAATCACTTCTTTATATTGGCCACGACATATGGTTTTGTGTTTCGACCTTTGTACACCTTTCAAAGTATTACATCGCTTAGTTTCAGTCGCGTACAAGTACACCTTAGGTTTTATCAAGTTTCAGTGTTTACTCAATCGAGATCTCCTTTCCGAGTCAAGTCATGTAATGGATGAGTTTAGGGAAATTACTGAAATCTTTAATGCTGATATAACGGCCCCTTCAACTCTGTCAGAATTCATATAGAGTAGCTGTATCTTGTCCCTGTAATGAGTTCGCAGCACGTTATAATAAAACTCATACATCATATTCTTGGCGTTGTCCAATACACTAAATCCAATATAAATCGGTGAGTCTGCCTGCACGGTCTCGCAACTGAGATTAATAATAAAACGTTCCTCATTGATCATTTCGAGTGATTTATAACTATGTTTGGACACATTTCTGAGCAGACCATTTTCATTTGATACTACAATCCATCTTTTAGCACAATTTAGGGAATTCTTTGCGACACCAAAAAGTCCATTCATAAGGATTTTAATTGTATTCTTATTTGGACCACTTTCCTTAGCTCTTTGTGAAGTATTCCTCATTATGTAATGTGTAAGGTAGAAGTCCTGCCTAAATTCATAAACCTTCTTTATACTCTCTATTTCCAGGCTTAGTTTGATGAGAGTTTGTAATATGGAGAGGCAATTGAGGCGATTCTTCATCGGTAAATGGATACCTATGAGTTTGACATTTTTTTCTCGGAATTTTGACTTTAAATTTGTTTCACAAATCTCTTTGTGTGTTGGGATACATGATGCTTTCCTATATTCGTGTGATGTAACGTGAGTGGGAAACCACCTGTATCTCTCACTACTTCATCTCACATTTTCTTTGTATCTCAAAGAACAAAGAATCCATATTCCCCTTGTGAATTTGTCGAGGTGACATCCCTTTTGATAAACTCTACTATTTCAGGAGATGTGGGCTCTGTTATTACATCCAAGGGCATTTTAAATTTGCTCATGACCATTGGATACAGGGATGTGAAATCTTTGTAAAGTAAGTTGTTTGTCATGTTCTTTGAATTGCAGATTGATGTGCAGCTTCGAGGCGACTGCATGTCTGCGCACTAAGCTACAAAACCCTCCTCTGAAATTGGAAGTAATTAACAGATATAACTCTCCATTGCTGATGAGCGGAAGACGGACCTTAGAAGGGTACAAAAAGCATCTAGGTAGAGGATGTGGAAGTTAGATATTTACTGAATCTAGCCCGAACTCATCAAACACGGCGTTTCTCCATGTCATGTAAATATCCGCGAGTTAACCCACATACATGAGTAAGTAGAGGAGACTGCAATCTAATAAACTTTTAAAGTTTAATGCATCCCCCACCTTTTCCACATGCTCCTAACCTTCATCCATTATTTCCTCGCCCGAAAGCTTAGAATTGAAGGCATATTTTGGAGAGATTCTCAGCTTATTCAAAATTTCATAACGCGTCACGCAATCATAAGAGCAGTATTGTTTTCCTGAATTTAATACGAGGTTTTTACCTTCGTCGGGATAATCGGATAATAACGAGCACGTCATTTCGAGGGATCCATTTTGAGCGGTGTGGGTCTTGGGTAAACGGGCTAAACTCCCTCTAATCATATTCCCACTGTCAACGAACAAGGTGTCCTGTTCGTGCCGAGTCATATTTCTCTCTATCCCTCTTCAGTATTTCGGACCGTAATTTCGGGCAGGACTCTTTCAAAATCAGACAGATATCATAAGAGGGGTTATGGACGAGAACGGTTAAATGTTTTCGGCCTGGTAACTTTTTTAATATTACACTTTCCATAATCCAGCTACGTAATTATCTTCAGGGATATGATGCTCGTGATGTCTGAATTCTAAATCCTGTCCAATAAAGCTTACATTGCACGTTTGACAGTGAAAGGTTACTTGATGTTTCTGCCATGAGCGAGCATTCATCTTTCATACGCTGTTTTATTCTCGCATATCTCAGTCCAGTCCTTCTTTAATTGATGCAACAGTATTTAAATAAAGTCATCTCCATGGCCCACCCTATATTTACAATATTTCCCACTTCGGCCATCCACAATCGTGTAACAATAGGCACATGACTTCTGCCTATTGATATTTCTTAGATCCTCGTCCGTGCCAGGGTTAATGTTATACACTTCAAGATCAAGGTACCCTGCGCGAGATGTCTTGCAGAGTGCCTGTGCTTTCTTAAAGCATTTTGATTGACCGGGATTTCACCGTAGTTTTCGCATTGCTGAATTTCAAGACTGGTGAATACTGTGAGACAATTATGACATTTGCTAGTGATCTTTTTCTTTGCATGCAGCGATCCATCCATGGCAAAATTAATTCACATATGCGATTAAATCTATGATCAAGACTACATGGTCATCATTATTCCACTTCTACCAAGGTGAATTGTCCACTTGTTTTTATTATCAATCTCCGCGTGGATTTCACATAATTTATAGATGTAGATGTTAAAATCATTCATCCTCTCAATTTTTTTAAACGTGAGAATTTATTTCTATCCCTGGAAATATATCTCACATTCGTGTTCCCATTTCTGATCATGCTTATCACCGTTCGGCCGAGTTTCTGTATGTCATGTTTCTTTGACGAGTTTATAAGCCTGGAGGCATGTTATTATATCCCGAGCGTATATACACAATTTGATGGCCACCTTGTAATCCTTTAGGGTAATCAACATAATTCTGTAATCAACAAGTTTGCAGCAGGAATAAATTACTGCTATCTTCTCCAACGAGTAGATACGTCATCCCAAACCTTCAATTTGCTAAACATTCTTCTAACATACTGCAGAGGTAATTGAAGGCCATATAAAAAATTCATAAGCTCGGCCCCTTTCCTTTCTGTATAAATTACTGGTGTGTTTAAGTAAAAAGGTTCTGTTTCCATTAGCCGTGAATTTCTCAACATTGATTGTAAGGGACAGATATATGTTACCCGAGTGTGGACCAAATTCATTTAACATGTAAATCACATCCTGCTTGATCCTTCTTTCCCTCCCTTGTGTCACACTCATCATGTCAACATGGGACCTAACCGGCACGGAATAATCTAATAAGAGAATGACTTTATTACCTTTCTGCCTTTGCAGGTTCAGTGTAGGACCACCACCACCTCCTCCTCCTCCTCCTTCTTGATCTCCAAGAGCATTCGCTGGATTTGTTTCTAATCCCGGTACATTCCTGGGTCATCACTTCATTCGTAGTAGCTCTATCCTCAATAGAATTTTTGGTCGGTATCCCCTGAAAAATTCCTTGGAAAATATCCCCTTCCTCGTGAAAATCTGTAAAGAATGAAAAAAATGAGTCGATTGAAGGTAACGGAATAGGCTAAGAAGAGAATGCGATATATGAGGGTATGTTAGTTCACATGAATTTACCTCTGAAACATACAAGGATCAGCTGCAGCATTTAAAATTTATTCATCATGGGGGTCCACGTGTCCAGTGTACAAATGAATTGTTCATTTGTGTTCCTGTCAGCACATGGAGATGGTCAGCCACCGTATCTGCTACGAGTATAGTCACCGGGCCTCGATCCGCAGTTTAACTCCTCACGGTATTGCTGCCATGCACCTCACCATCAGGGTCCTCATTATCAAGTACGTTGGATGGCTTTGGTATGTATGTATTGGAAAACATATTAAAACAAATAATTCGCCAAAGGGATGAATAGCAGGTAGATGTTGACTGCTATTAAAGTTTGTATTACTATACTCTGTTTTTTTTCATCTGTCCATCCGCCAATGGGGCTTGTGTATGGTAACACTGCGTCCCGGTAAATAGTTACGCTGTGTTAGGTTCAATAAAAGGATATCTGGGTGTACATTTGCAACTGAAAGTGTTTTAATAATTTACTGAATGCGAATTACACCGTTAATATTCGAAATAGGATATTATTATAATCGTTGAATGTAAGCCGAATGTAACTATCTAAAGCCCGGGACGCAGTGTTGCCATACAAAAACACCACAGGCGGATGGACAGATGAAAAAAAACAGAGTATAGTCGGGGAGCTTAGGGACTTGATCGTACAGATTCATCTAAAAGCATCAAATTTGGTCCAGACGTAGGTTATATTATACTATTTCGAATCCTAGAGTGTGTCAAGAAAATTGCTCACATTAACCCTCTTTTTCAGGGAAAAAACACCCTTGAGGAGGGTATTTTTTCTATATTTTTCTTTTTTTTTCTCCAAAACTATGCGTTGCATGTGAAAATGTACACGAATAAAAAAAATTGAAATTAAATTCTGCACAAATTCGCCTTAATGAGTTATTCTTGTAAATATAATAGTTTCTGCGTGAATCATCCCGCAAATGGCGGCACATTTTGCCGTAACTGAAAAAAATCGATTTCACGATTACTTTTCCTTCAGTAACTCAAGAATGATGCATTTCTATATGAATTACCATAGAGATGAAATTGCAGGGCAAATATTTCTCTTTCGTTAGGTATGTATCATTTAGTTCTACATATTAACGTTTCTGTATAAACATGCCGAGAAAAGAAAAATCGTTAATAGCTATTAAAAAAATCATTGCATGATTAAACTTTTTTTCTTGTTTGCTTTCAGGTGTTTGGGCAAGGAGACTTTTGGATGGCAATAGCTGTTATGGAATGGCTAGATGCATGCTCATAGTTAGTGAAGTACAGCACGGTGGACTGAGCATGATGCTAAATAATGGACTACTATATGGTAGCATATAGATACTGCATTGGTGGATGTTTGCGACAGTGAACAAGAACATGATGATAAACAGCAGACTAATGCATGATGATAACTAGTTGAATAATGTATGTGGTAGATAGTGGACTGCTGCATGAACACTTGGGCACAGTGTACTGATGGTTAACAGTGGGCACCTGGTGGATGCACATTGTAGATTCACTGTAATTACATATGTCAGCTCATAATATAAGACGATGAATTATATCAACTGGGACCTCTGTTGCATTTGTCACTTGGATAAAAATGAACGGTTGACGAAACCAAGAATTATTATTATTATAAAGTTAAGATTTACCAGCCCAATGAGTCTAACCAGACTCTTACAGTGCTGGCCTACGAAACCAAGAAAAGAAGGACTTATAACACGTGGGAAAGATTTGAATGACTTTCAAGAATTTAATTCTATTCCATATATACGGTATGTCAGTGTCATTTGATCAACTTAATGATGGTTCAGGTATTACAGCAACTCTTATTTCAAATAATGCAAAGTACCACAAATTATGTAGGAGTTACTGTAGCAGCTCTCGTGTTAAGAGGTTGCACCAAAATCGAGAAACAGGTGCACAGAGTTCTCCAAAAAAAAAAGGTTGTGTGCTATCTGTGAGGGAGAAAATCAGGACAATCTGCATAAAGTACCTACTGACAATGTCGATGACAATCTCAAAAGCTGGGCAGAGTCAAGTCAAAAATGTTTGTTATTTGGACGGTTGATGCCCATGCAGGTGACACTTACTACCATGTTAAATGCTATTTACATTTACGAGACGCGGCTCGGGCTGCACGTCGTCGAACATCTACAAGCCCTACTCCACCTCAGTTCGATCCAATTGCCTGTGCTTAAGTTGTGGCATTTGTTGAAGATTCACAATCAGTTAAATTATCAGCTCTTCGAGAATTGTATCGCACACTGATGGAATAACAGGGGCAACCATGTAATGGTAGAGTGTATATTAAGTGATTATGCCTAGTATACAAATTAATCCAATAAAATTTTACTTACAAGATGTAGCAAGAAAAATCTTTTTCTCATCCTCGTCCATTCATCCTCTCGTCTACTGGAGGACGACGTATGTAGTTAATTATTGCGGCCGACCAAGGATGATCAAATCACAGGAACAGGTTAGGGAGTCCGGAGCGCCGTAAACTCCTCACGCGCGCGAAATTTAGATGGCAAGGAACTGCATCGGAACATAAATCTATACAAAAGCGCATTGGTTTCATTACAAAAATCATTACGAACAAAACATAGTTTCTTTTTTATATATATTTTGTCCAAAATGAAATATCAAACATATAAATGGTAGGTGAAAACTACACTGGTATACTCCCAGTACATCATGAATATACCTACTAAATAAATAAAAAACTAAATCAGGCTCCACTTCCATCAAATTGGCCGAACTTGCAAAATCCGACTTATTATATCTTGTCCGGCAACCGTCAGATAAGGGTCAAGAAATAAGTACATGGCTTTCTGATTGTACACTACTATTATCACACTCGCAAGTTCTTGCATAGGTTGGGATTCTGTTCCATCTACCTGTCTCCACCTTCAGACTATGAGACATCACACGCAAACGTGTGAATGACACTCGGCAGAAATCTGGGACATATTGAGTGGCAGAATAAACCATATGTACACTCAGGGAAGGGTTTAACTCAGAAACATATGTATTGAATTTCGTGGCATTCTCAGCTCTCTCGTATACTTCATGTGCAAATATTTCCAACGAATTTCGCTCATCATTTTGTTCTTATATGTTTATCAAAAACCTATAACCTGGAGTTCCATTATCTCTGCACAAATCAAAAACGTAATTAAATGGCAATTCTTCATCTATAGTTTCTCTCTTGGACACCAATAAGGACTTCTGTTTTCTTATTATGATATCCTTTACGGTCACAATGCCTCCTTCCAACATATATAATTTAATACTCGTGTTCTTTCGAACACCAAGTAAAACGTTAACTAACTTATTATACTGTTTTGCTATGCCTTTCATATTATTAGTTGTCCAGGATTCACAGCTATAATGATAACATTACCACTGCATCGAAAACTCGTTTTTTATACACATATGGAATTTGGCTGTTAGCCATGCAAAACATTGTAAGCTTATTTGCTACTGTCTCACTAAGGCTCTCGTGCAGACTAATGACATCACCCAACTTGCCACTATCCACGAACCGCGCTCCAAGGTAAAGAGATCTCTGAGTGTATCTCACAATAATACTTTCCACATTGTAAGTCTGATTGATCATCAGCGTCATTATTTATCACAAAAAAATTTTTTACTCATTAATTACCATTCCATAATCAGCACAAAATTTACATAATACTGTTAACCTTTTCTTGCACATTTCTGTAATTGCACCTAAGATAACCGCGTCATCCGTTAGCAGGACAGTAAGTGCTCCTAAAAATCCATCGGAAACAACGACCTCCTGTTACATATGCACCAGCTTATCAATGTATTGCAATAAATAATATACAAATTGTTGGAGCACCAATGGTGGCATTAATTACTGTTGGTTTCAGAATGTGTTTTGTACATGAATACAATGCCTTAATTGCCATTAGCATTCTCTTACCTCTTCCGTTTCCTTTTAAAACATCTAACATTTTGTCCCCAGGTACTCTATCGTATGCTTTAGAAAAATCAACAAATAAAACATACAATTTTACTGTCTTAAAACTAGCAAAATTGCATAACAAGCGTAATGTTAATATTTCTTTAATACAACGCCTCTATTTTTAAGCACCTGCTTGATATTTATGTATGTTACAAACTTATTCGGTTAAATTAAAATATCATAAGTTTTCGCTAATGAATCCATTATTGACTTACCTCTATAATTTCCACAATGCATTTTATTCCGTCTTGATTATTAAAAATAATTTGCTAATACACCATAAAACTGGATAACTAATACATACAAAAATCTTATTAAACAAGATTAATATAGAACACAGCCAGTTCACAGGCAACAATTCAATATTCCAGGACAAATACCAATATAAATTTTATTTTTGTTTAATCCATTCAAGGCTTCTTTCGGTTCTCTCATAGAGGAGGGATCATCAAGACCTGGAATATTGGGTATTTTCTCATCATGTTTACTATTAGAATACTCCGCACGTATCTATATGTATACACACACACACACACACATATATATATATAGTATATATATATATATATATATCTATATATATATAGTATCTATATCATATATATATATATATATATATATATAATATATATATATATATATTATATATATATATATCTATATATAGATATATATATATATCTATCTATATATTATAGATTATATATGATATATATATATATATATAGTATATATTATATAATATATATGGTATATATATATATATTATATATCTATATATATATTATGTATATAATCATAAATATTTATATAATCTTAATATATATAATACTAGATATATATATAATATAGCTATATATATAGGATATATATATGTTTTATATATATAGATATCTATATATATATATATATATATATATATTATATATATATATATATATATATATATATATATATATCATATATTATATATATATATATATCTTATATATATATATATATATCTATATTATAATAATATATATATATATATATAGATATATATATATATAGATAGATATTATATATATATATCTAATTATTAATATATTTATATATTATATTATATATTATATATATATATATAGATATATATATATATATATATATATAATATATATATATATAGCTTCTTCCCAGCTGGTTCCCATTTTTATATGGGGTCGCCGTTTCGGATGAGCCGTTTCCATCTATTTTTATCCTGCGCATCTGCCTCATCAAGTCCCTTCTCATGCAAGTCTCCTCTCACACTGTCCTTCCATCTCTTTCTTGGTCTCCCTCTTCTTCTTCTTCCTTGAACCTCCATCCCAATAGTATGTTTCCCAGCATGGTCCTCATCTCTCCTCAAGACCTCAACAGGTCTTCATACCATCTCAGCCTCCCCTCCTGCACTTTCTTTGATACTTCCACCACCTTTGTTGACTCCCTTCTGTAGTCATTTCTGATCCTATCCTCTCTTGTCACCCAAGACATCCACCTAAGCATTCTCATTTCTGCCATATCCATCTTCTTCTCCTCTGTTTTTCTCAAACTTGCTGTTTCCGTAACATACAGCATTGCTGTTCTTACCACAGTCTTGTGAAATTTTCTTATTAACCTCTTTTGTCACAAAGAATACCAGAGGCTGCTCTCCAGTTGTTCCAGCCTGCCTGTACCCGATGGTTTGCTTCTTACATACTTCCTCCAGTGTTAACAAAGGATCCCAAATACTTAAAGTTATCAACTCTCTTTATTTGTTCTCCCCCGAGGTGAATACTCTCTCTATCATCCCCCTCATTGGTGGTACACATATATTCTGTCTTAGATCTACTTATTCTCATTCCTCTGTCCTCCAGTACTTGTCTCCATCTTTCCAGTTTCATTTCCAGGATCTTTCCTGCCCTCTGCGCACAGAACAGTATCATCCGCATACAATATGTTCCATGGCACTGCCTCCCTTACATATATATATATATATATATATATATATATATATATATATATATATATATATATATATATATAATAATTGCACAACTTACTTATTTGACTTAATGGATGACGCGTATCTGTTTCTCCTTGATCGTAGGGCCACTGATATTTAGCTAAACGGTAGCCTCTGAACCACACGGCTATAAAGAGAGTGAGAGAAAGTATATATATATATATACATATATATATATATAATATATATATATATATATATATATATATATATATATATATATATATATAATTATATATATAATCAAGAAATGACTAGGTTTATTGAACACTAGGAAGATGCATTACCCAATGATGTATCTCAAGATATACTCCACCAAATTCTAGGCCTATAAGCCTAAACCTTTTTCTCCTGAGAGAGCGTCGGTTTAGAAACTATTCTACTACCCTTTCAGCTTTCATCCGATTAGGTCACCAAAGACAGAGTGGGATTTGATGGAGGAGAGAGAGAGAGAGTTGCAAGTTGGCAAATGACAAAAGGTTCTCCGATTTTCCTGTTTTTTTTCTCTTGTATGTTGAAGTAGGCCTACGGTTTCCATTTTGAAAACATTGGTAACTGAATGCGCTATTTCCAAGCTACGAGAGGTTACAGATACAGATCATTACACAAATATTACAAAGAGAGAGCAAGGAGAAAGTGCAGAATTTCTCGTCATATTTTCTTGATCAATAGGCCTAGGAAATGCGACTTGTTTGGTTTCATGTTTGTAGGCCTAAAGCATTACTATGGTTCACTGTAGGCTTTTATTACTAAAGTATGTTTGCATTGACGTTCCTTTTGCCTTTAGCTTTGCCTACTTTATTTTTAAGACTTTCACTTTACCTCCATTCCCACTTTTTCTCTCCAATTTTGCCGTTCAACCTCTTTACTTATTACTTCTTAAGGCAACTAATTTTATTGCCCAAAACGTTTATGGAGGAATAAAATGTGAATTAGGTAACATGGTACCATATGGCGCTAGTTGAACAGGAACAAAAAAAAAGGAGATTTATCATGAAATATTTAATATATATTCCTATTTATATATATATTATATATATATATATATATAATCATATATTATATAATAAAATATAATATATAATATATATATATATATAATTATATATATATTTAATATAATATATATAATATCTATCGGCTACGTGTCCCTTTAATTATTAATTCGCTCTACCTCGGAATTAATATATTTTTCATATATGCTTAACCCGAAGGGGAAATTTTTTTCTCGATAATAGACTTGCCTGGACCCGGGCGCGAACCTCTTGCGGTGGTGTAGTAGGTAAAAAAGCTTTCACTGACGTTTTCCTGGATTGAAAGGCTCCATGGTTCGCGCCCGGGTCCAGGCAAAGTCTATTATCGAGAAAAATTCCCGGTCGGTTTAAGCATAAATGAAAAATATATTAATTCCGAGGTAAAAGCGAATTAGATATCAAAGGACAATTGTAGCTCGATATTGCCATATGAATCACGGAAAATGTTGATTATGACTTTATATATTTATATATATATATATATATTATATAATATATATATCTTACTGAATTTGAGTATTTAAAGTAACAATTGACTATTATGATACCAGCCTTCTCTCTCTCTCTCTCTCTCTCTCTCTCTCTCTCTGTCGTCTCTCTCTCTCTCTCTCTCTCTCTCTCTCTCCTCTCTGTGTCTCCTCTCTCTCCCGTACCTCTTTTCAGAAGATAGTAGTATCTCATTCTCTCTCTCTCTCCCTCTCACATAAAATAGGTCAGCACATAAGAAAACTGCGTAGTGTCCCTTAGATGTTCATAAGAGGAGCATTCACAAGTGAAAGCCAAATTCTCCCTCCCAGAATTTCCTGCTGCAGAATATTTTTATCTATATTCTCTAGAATTTAACTTCCGCCTATTTATTTATCATATTTATTTATTCGTTTAATCATTAATCAACCTATTCCTCATCTGCGTTTGTAATTGCTGATTGATCATTTATATTTATTTAAATTTTATCAGTTAATTATTTTCTTTTGTATTTATATTTACATGGGTACTGAAAACTTCGTTTTTTTTCTTTTTTTTGTCTCAGACCTATTAATAGCAAGATTCAGCTTCCTTCCCAACCCTCCCTCTCGCTTGTTTCAATTGTTTACGTTTGTTCTTATTTATTTTCATTTGTTTTCATTCGAAAACAAACTTCTTCATTCTTCTTCAACCTTCTTTCTAACTTGTTTTCATTCATTTTCCTTTATTTGTATATATTTCTCGTTTTCGTCGCAAAACTCGACGATACTCCCACCCTAGTGTCCCTATGTAGCCCAGAACCGAGGGGAGAATGATAAAGGTCAAAGAATTATTCGCAACGGATTCTCAATGCCTCCTTGACTCTCCAATTTCCCGTCGTTATTCACTTTATGAAAGCTCTTCCATTCGTTTCACATTATCTGTTCTACTTGCTGTCGTCTCTTGAGGGTTATACGATATATATATATATATATATATATATATATATATATATATATATATATATATTATATATATGTGTGTGTGTGTGTGTGTGTGTGTGTGTATGTATATGAATGCTATATTTTTAATTGCTTTTTTTTAACTGATGATTCAGAAGCGGATGTGATGAACAATGACATTCATAGAAACGTAGATGTCATCAGTTTGACTCCGTGGAAACAGAGGAGGTCCGAAAATGTTGACGCAATCACCTGGGATGGCGCCTGGTGGAAGTTGCTGCCTAAGCAGAACAGACCACGTCCTATGTCCGTGCATAAGTGGAAGCAAGAATCTGGTTTTGAGTAGATTTTATGGGCGTGATAATGAGCTGTTATGACGTCACGTTCTATTCTAGTGCAATGAACTTGTGGCGAATCAATGACATGATGTTATGGGGAGTGTCTTGCGAGTAAGTTCGTGCTTGTGGACGTACGAGCTGTTTCCCCTACATAATGGGAAGGTAAGATAAATAAGATGGAGAACTACACGAAGTCATAGAAGCGCCCAGATGGCCATTTTAAAGTTGTATTTTACTTAAGTGCGTGCGCTCACGGTTGAATGGGTAAGCGGACTTTTAAGCCCAAGTGTGGCTTTGTCTTTTTATATTTTAAACATTTATTCCAAAGATGTCCTTTTCCATATAACTTTTTTATTTTTTTGTTGCACACGTTTGTGGCCCCAGGCCCTTTAGGCAGTCTGCCAATTTTTGGTAACCTGGAAAACTGGGAAGTGTGGAGTTTTCCCCTAATGGAGTGGTGTTACTTATGAGGCTGTGTTATGACTTTTCTAGTTGCCTATTTTATGACTAAACTAATGTTAGTTATTGTATAGAAAAAGATGGACGGGTTTGGTTCGATCCTCAGGGTTATTTGGAGGAATTATTTGGATTTTGAATTTTGACTTATTCAGTTACACATTTTATTTTTTGACAACTTGATTTATTTAGTTACTCCTTTTATTCTTAAATAAAGGTATTTTTGTGGTTCACGAGTCTGATTTAGTTACCTTAGGTAATTATGTGAGATCGGTTGGATTGGTAAAGAGAGAGAGGAGAGAGAGAGAGAGAGAGAGAGAGAGAGTCGACTCAGTGCCTTGTTTCTATAAGATCTTTGCTACCAACATATATTTTTGTTTTTCTTTTGAGACTCTGTACCGAGGTTGGAACCTCGGTAGCCCACACACACATACACACACACACACACACATATATATATATATATATATATATATATATATATATATATATATATATATATATATATATATATTATATACGTATGTATATAAAGAGAGAGAGAGAGAGAGAGGGGGGGGGGAAATGAATGTATAAGCAAGGGTGTTTCATGATAAAAATACGGATTGTCTTAAACATATATTATAAGTGTATTCAAGTGCAGAGGGATATAGAGAGGGGGGGAGATGTATGTATAAGCAAGAGTATTTCATGGTAAATAATACAGTTTGTGATAACTACATAATACAAGTGTACTAAAGTTCAATGAGAGAGAGAGAGCGAGACGAGAGAGAGAGAGAGAGCGAGAGAAAGAGAGAGAGAGAGAATGAGCAAGGGCATTTCATGATAAAAATACAGTTTGTCTTAACAATATACTACAAGTGCATGAGTGTATTCTTAACTTCATGATAAAAAGTGCTATTTTGTATCATACCATGGGAGTATGGGTACATGTGCATACTTAATTCATTAGTAATTATTACTGTTTGCCTCAATTTATTGAGTGATAAGGCTGTTTGTTGTAACTGAAGCAACTATTACCTGGGCAGCACCGGGTTGGTCAGCTAGTATATATATATATATATATATATATATATATATATATATATATATATATATATATATATATATATATATATATATATATAGTAGTATATATACGTATATATATACTAGCTGACCAACCCGGTGCTGCCCAGGTAATCTCTGAATAACAACCGATAAACTATAGTTGCTTCAGTTACGTTGCGCGCAGCATTTTTGACATTTTACATTTCACCACTTTCAACCCAAGCCGCCCCCTCCCCGCCCCCCACCCCACCCGGCCCCCATTCCTATCGGTGCTAAATTTGGACTTGAAGGGCATCAGGAGTGTTTCTATTCATCCCAGCGACCTTGAGAACTGTTCAATAGACTCTAATAGTATCTGTAGTTTTCGGTTATCTTTAAATGTCACCACCTTCCCACCCTTTCTCACGCCCCCCTTCCTATCAGGGCTGAACTTGGATTTAAAAGTCATTGAGAGCGTCGCTATTCATCTCAGTGACCTCTAAAACCAGGGATTAGACACTAATATCTGTTGTTTTCGGTAATTTCTACATTTCACCCCTTCCCAAAACCCCCTCACTCAGTCAATGGTCCGATTTTAATTGTTTTAACCATGACCTTTCTTGGTTTGATATTGACTTATATTTAAAATCTCATCAAAATCGGCCAGGAAATGTGGTTTTGTATAGCGTTCATGTGGATTCGTAAAAATGAGGGTGTATAAAAAAGAGGGGTATGACCCCCTTAGAAACGGCCCTCGAATTTCGGATTTTAACTAAAACTTTCTTTCCTGGGGGTTAAAGGGAGTCTATAGTAAAAATCTCATCAAAATCGGTCAAGAAATGTATATTTGTATGGCATTCATACAAATATACAAACAGACATTTTCCAATTTATATACATGTGTGTGTACCCGTGATAATTGAAATGTGTGTAGTTTTCATTCCGGTACAAACTGGACAATATGTGCGTCACCTGTTTACCACAAGTATCGCTCTCTCTCTCTCTTGCAGGCAATGAATCCTTCTTCCCAGGGCAATAACCGTCTCATACCTTCCTCTTTCTCTCTCTCTCTCTCTCTCTCTCTCTCTCTCTCTCTCTCTCCTGAAGAAAAAGAAAGGGTTGCTGCAAATGCTGTTATTGCTATTTCTTACGTCAGAAATGGCCAAGAATTTCCCAGAGAGAGAGAGAGAGAGAGAGAGAGAGAGAGAGAGAGAGAGAGAGAGAGAGAGAGAGAGAGATTTCCGTCCGGTTCGAATGGGGGCCAAAGTTATGAAAAAGAAAACTTGGACGAATTGGCTAGGTTTTTCTACCCAAACATCGATGTGAGAGTTTTTTCTTTTTCATTTTTTTTCAACGGTTTGAAGAGGTAACGAGGGAAAGATTTGAATGTTGAAAAATATTTTTTTAAACGATGTCAAAGTTTTTTTTTATGTTTGCTTGAAAGAATTAGACAATTTGCCGTATTTTTTCTTTTTGTAGATTTTGGAAATTGTTCGCGCTTTTTAGAAGGACTGAGGGAATTCTACATTATAATAATTAGAATACTGAGGAAAATCTCCATACATACTTAAACAACTTAGAAAATTCTATCTTAATTAAGATACTTTTGGAAATCTCTGTACTTAACTTGAAACACCTGGAATATTGGTTACACTTACTTGACAGACCTCGGAAATTGTTTGCACTTACGTAAGAGACCTAGAAAATTGTATACACTTAATTGAGAGCCCTAGGGAATTGTTTACACTTACTTGAGAGAACTAGGAAATTGTTTACACTTACTTGAGAGCCCTAGGAAATTGTTTACACTTACTTGAGAGACCTAGGAAATTGTTTACACTTACTTAAGAGACCTAGGAAATTGGTTACACTTACTTGAAAGACTTGAAAATTTTATATACTTTATTGAAAACCTAGAAAATATTTTATAATTATTGAAAGGCGTAGACAATAGTATACTTTCTTGAAAAACCTAATTGAAAGACCTAGAAAATTGTATTCACTTACTTGAAAGACCCAGAAGATTTTATTCATTTACTTGAAAGATAGGAAATTGTATTCACTTACTTGAAAGACAAGAAATTTTAATCACTCACTTGAAAGACGTAGGAAATTTTATTTACTTACTTGAAAGACCTAGGAAATTGTATTGATTTACTTAAAAGACCTAGGAAATTGTATTCACTTGAAAGACAGGAATAATATGCCTGTGCGTTAAAACGATGCCTTGTCTCTTAACTTTAATAACTTACCTGCAAGTGTTAAGTGTTTTTCTACCTTCTTTTTTATCTACGCACCTCATTTCCGCTTTTTCTGTTTTCATTTAGTTTTCTTCTGAATTCAGGATATCACTGCAAAATTTTCACCCTTTTACGGGAAGTATCGCAGTTCATACTTCCGGCGATACAGTAAAAGAGTGTGATAAATAATATATATCTAGATCTATCTATCTACATTACTATATATCTATTTATATGTGTGTGTACCTATGTGTATCATGTATGTATATGCACTATATATATATCTATATATATATATATATATATATATACATAATATATATACATATATATATATATATATATAATATATAGATATATATATATACATTCATACATATATATATATATATATATATATATATATATATATATATATATATATATATATGTATATGCAAAATGATGAGAATATGATACTGACAACAATAAGCCACATTGTTATAAGAGTACCATTACCCGCTCATCAAAGTAATAATTAATTACATTGCGTTATTTGCGTCAATATCAACATTTTATCTATGAAATATAATCATTTTCTCGCTTCATTCTAATCCGTTATATCATTTCCAACGGGAATATGGAATATGGTCGCTGATGAATTAAGACCTAGATGATTATAGTGTTCTTTATTTTTCATTAGTATTTTTTCCTTTTTTTTAAGCATGTGTGACCTACACGTGACCACAAGTTACGTGACCATTGCACGAGGATGTACACACACACACCCACCCACACACACACACACACTGGCTCCCACATCTATCGGCAATGTTACGTTTCACATTTTTAAACGTTTTCTGAATAGTTGAGGCCACGTGAGAGCGCGAAAGTACAAGACTTCGTCCGTATGAGACGAGTCCTTTGTTCGCATGAGACAGATTGGAATTTTTTTAATTGTATTCCGTGGATGAAAGAAGGCTGTTGTTTGACTTAAATTCCAGTTGATGGGGAATATATATATATATATATATATATATATATATATATATATATATATATATATATATATATATATATATATTACGAAATATATAAAACGTGATGCTATGTATAAATAAAGGTGGTGCCACGGAGGAAAATGGAAAGACGGGAAAGCCAAGATCTTTCGGTCTAACACGACCCTTTACTTAGGCACAACAGCTCAAAACAGAGCAAAAACGTAGTACAAGTAGGCTTAGTATCCAAACTGACATTACAAGATTAGCATAAGGTCCAATTCACTCTACAGAAACGAAAAAACGCCCGTGGGCACGCGATATAAATAGCAGTGTGCGTACGGGAACGGAGTGCCCGACTACCGAGTCTCGCGACCGTTCACAGACAGAGAAGAATTTGAGTTTCTTAGCAGTTAATAAAATGGTAATAACAAAGGACATAATGGATATACATTGATGAATTATATAAGGCCAGGAAATTCTATATACAAGCATGTGATTCTTACTGCTTAGCTAGATGAGATACAAGATCGTGATTAGTAGGTAACGAAGGTCTTGACACAGGTCTTTACAATCTAGATGAGATAGAAGATCGTGATTATGGGTAAAGATGGTCTTTAAACTTTCAAAGAATAGCAGTATTCATTAGGAAGAAGTTAACAGAAGATGACAGGAAATACACGAAGAAAAGATGAATTATTAGAAAAGAAAATAATGATAAATCAATATATAGACATAAAATGTAAAGAAATTAGTAAAATACAAGGTCAATTGTTCTTGGTAGTAATGCATCAAATATATATAGAAACCTTGAAGGCTAAAGCCACCTTCAAGGGGAGAATACCAACTTACATCGACCTTGGGATCCTTGGGAATTACCGTACAGAAGCCTTCATACCTGAACCTCTGAGGTGTTTCATTGCCAGAGTTTTGGGCACCACCATGTCCGTGGAATTTGCAGCCAGCGACACGAGACTGAAATATGCCTTGAAAAGTTTAAAGGAAAGGGTCACACTGTAGCTCGATGCCCAAACTGTAAAAAATCACACCACGGATGGTTCGAGGGATGTCCCGTCAGACTGGAGAGGATATGGAAGATGAAGGGCATTCCCTCACCGGCAGCAAGACCTCAAGTACGTCAGCCATCGCCCCAAGAAGACCTCCGAGCAAGCCCAGAATCGACCCAAGGACGAATCTGCCTCCTCCTCCTCCTCAAGCTCTTCAACCTTACCCTTTCACAATCTCCTCAATCACGCCATTACATTCCCAACCCCTCATCCTT